>NC_084825.1:19519187-19609887 GCF_958449725.1 Rosa rugosa
ATCCAAGCCGGTCCTGCATGTCGTAGAATTGAATGGCGGTGTGGGCGACGAGCCGGATGCTGCAGTCCCTGGGGCCTTTGGTGGTGCAAACCTTGCTGTGGCGGTCCTTCCGGTCGGTGGCCCTTAGAATGTGGCATTGAGCCTCCACGATTTTGCTAGCGGTGGAGGAAGAAGCAGTCCTTATCCCCAAACCCAATCGAGAAGCAGCGGAGGACGACGTTGTTGTGCGGTGGTGGAGGTTGTTGTGGTCAAGTCATTGGCGACGGCGCGGGGATGAACTCGGAGTGAGTGGTGAAGCCTCAATGCACAATTTCAATTTGCTATACGATTTAAAGTTGGGGGAATTAGAAATATCTGTGGTGCATGAAGGTGAATTGAGACGCAGCGGCGGTGTTTGATCGGCGATCGGCGGTAGGAATCGGACGAGCAAGATGATTTGAATCTTGATGATTCAAATCAGGGGAAGAAGAAACCAGAAAAGAAGAAGAAGAAAGAAAGAAGAATAAAGAAAAAAAGAAAAGAAAAAGAAAGAAAGAATTTGAGGGTAAATCGTTCATTTTGTCTTCATTAAGTGACTCACCTGCATCGCACGTGCAAAATTGGGAAAAATTCACCAACGGTGTCTGGACACTTAGGGACTTTCAGAATGATACCTGAACTTACAAAGTTATCAATGTGATACCTGGACTCATTTTTTCGTATCAATGTGATACCTACGGCCAATTTCCGTCACGGAGCCGTTACGGAAATTGGCCGTAGGTATCACATTGATACGAAAAAATGAGTCCAGGTATCACATTGATAACTTTGTAAGTTCAGGTATCATTCTGAAAGTCCCCTAAGTGTCCAGACACCGTTGGTGAATTTTTCCCTAAAGTCAGATGCAATAAAGACTAGCCAAATTAATGGTAGTTCAGAGATCCAAAATTATTGTAACTTCAAAGTCATGCTTCAACAAGTAATCCTATAAATAACGATCAAACACAACAGCCATATATTTATTAAGAAAAAAGAGCATCAATAATGAGCACAACAAAGAGTTTGTGAGACTTGACCATGGAACTTATCAACGACATCACATATCTTTCTAAATGACGTTTAGTTTCCCTAGTTAATGAGTATCATACATGCACAAACAATTAATCTTTTTTCTTTTTATTAATGTGAGAAGCACTCACAAGAACCCAAGATTCATGAAATTCTGATATACTAGATGTGCTGCTAGAACTGTAATATTTCTCCTGTAGTTCTTTACTCTATCTCTCTGTCACCACCCCTTGTCCTTTTCCCTTCAGGTGTTCTTTTCAAGAACAAGATCCATTTCAGGTCTTCTATAAATTGTAGACCCACTACTACTATCTATTTCATAAATTACAAATTAATGTGAGAAGCACTCACAAGAACCCATGATTCATGAAATTCTGATATACTAGATGTGTTGCTAGAACTGTAATATTTCTCCTTTAGTTCTTTACTCTATCTCTCTGTCACCACCCCTTGACAAAAGAGAAACAAAGTTAATTTGTTACCTTGTGAGCTTTACAGAAGAAAAAAATGAGTCCAGTCCTTGAAAATTGTCCTTACTCCCTAATTCCCACTCTTTGCTATGAATCCATGACTGCCTCCACATTCAATGTCAGTAACTCTGCTGCAGCCCAAATCATTCTTGCAGCCTCGTAACCACTGAAATCTTCATTCAATTTTCCATCAGCCTCTTATCTGAAAAGGATTTCAAAAATTAGATCCCTCCAATACCTGAATCTCTTATGCAACCCATGATTAACACAATGGTTCCTCTATTAGTGGAGCAAGCATAAGGAACTTCTATTTTAATAGGTAAATCCAGTCTACACATGCAATAGCCAGAAAGTGTTATTCTGAATAAAGGAGCACAGCCAAAGAGGAGTTGATGGCCATCAAAAAGAAGAGGACCTAAAATGACGATGGACACAAAAACATAGATTATGTCCTTTATCTTCTTTTTTTTTTCAATTATCTGAATTGAAGCAGCAAACAAGTGGTATACAGACAAAAAACAAAAGGGTTAAATACTGTTTACTCCCCGAACTTTTACCTAAAAAACACTTCAGTCCCTGTCTTTCTAATTTCACACGTTTACTCCTTATACTCTCAATTTTGGACCAATAGGTCCATTCCGTTACTCTCCGTCCAAAAACTCCGTTAAATTACTGACGTGGCAATTGTTTCAAGTCAAAAAGTCTATTATACCCTCAGTTCATATTTTTTCTTTTTCTTAATTTTTTTATTTTTTATTTTTTTGTTTATCTCTTCTTCTTCCAGCACTAGCAGCACCATTACCGAAATTTAGTTAGATTATACCCAATTCTCATGGTTTACATTTCTGTTGAGTATGTGGCCATTTCAACAGCACCAGCAGCGCTAGCAGTGGCTGATCCCAAATCAAAGCCGTCCGTGCCTGGAAAACAAGAACAAATTGAAGAATCCTTGAGCCACCACATTATCTCCCTCACCTCCTCCACCTACGGCCTCCTCACCATCGACCCTCCACCGCCACTCATCTCGATCAAAGAAACACTTTTCACAGAATCCATATAAATTCACACATCCAAGAACATATAAAACTCCAAGATACAAAACAAAATATTGTAGAAAAAACTGCAAGCTTGGCAAAACCCAGATCGAAAAGAATGTTGGAGAAGCCTTCGGGTCAAGCCCCTACCTCTTCATCGCCCCAATGAACTTCGTCATCTCCGGCTTCTCCAACTTTTCAAACTCATCGCTAAAATCCTCCACCATCCTTCACCGATTTCCTCAGAAAATCAGAGCCTCCACACCACCCTTCACTTCCTACTCACCAAACCTCCACTGCTGCTACCAAATCCATGCCCCAATCCCCACCACAATCACCAACGTTACTGCTCCGCAACCCAAAATCCTTCTCCCCAGGAAAGCCGTGTTCTTTGATCCCAGAATCGCTAAACTCAACCCAAAATCAATCGAAAAGCCGGCGGAGAATGCGAGTAAGAGAAACTTCGAAGATCTGCCATGGCAGCCGGAGACTGAAAGAAGAAGGAAGGTCTCGCGGACCTTGTTGCCGGTGAAGGAGAAGAAGAGGAGGGTGGCGAGCTCGGCGGTTATGGTTAGGGGTTTGGGGGATTTGAGGGAATTGGGTCTGAGGGCCGGTGGCGGAGAGGGCTTTGTGGGAAGAGGGAGTGATGAAGATTGAGCAGGTGAAGAAGAGTGATGAGGGATTGTGTTCGAGAGAGAGAGTGAGCTGGAAGAAGAGGTAAACAACAGGAAATAAATAATAATAAAAAAAGAGTAAATGAGGGTAGAATTGACATTTTAGTGTGAAAATGATGCCACGTCAGCAATTTAACGGAATATTTGGACGGAGAGTAACGGAATGGACCTATTGGTCCAAAATTGAGAGTACAATGAGTAAACGTGTGAAATTAAAAAGACAGGGACTGAAGTGTTTTTTAGGTAAAAGTTCAAGGAGTAAACAATATTTAACCCAAAACAAAACTTAGCTTGTATTAATAAATATTAATAAATACATGTGCTAATTCTTAAAAATATGTATACTATAAGTTGCTGGAACTTCAATATATATCACTTTGTTAGTTCTCTACTTCCCCCTCCTCCCGGCCGGGCCTGTCTCTGTTTTTACAGTTTCCTCAGGTGTTCATTAAATCTTTAAAGAAGAAAAAAGGGCCACACACACACTAAACACTGCAACTGCCTATTTGATGACCAAACCTGGCTACAATAAAAGAAAAAAAAAAAATAATAATAATAATAATAAAAATAAAAAAAGATAAAGAGTTGTGTTTAGTTACCTTCTGGCCAGCTCCACATTTAGTATAGCCACCAATGCTACCGTCCAAATCTTCCTGGCTTATTGCCACTCACTTATTCATCTATTTCCCCAAAAGACCTGTCCAGCATCCTATTCCAATCAACCAGTTACCTGAAAACATATTTGAAAGATCAGATCCCATTATCTGAAACACTCTTGCAGCACATAATTATCAGAATGTTCTTTCAAAGCAATAGCAAGCAGAAGAAAGTTCTAATTTCAATCTGCAGTTGCAATAGCCCAATTTCTTTCTTCTTCTTTTTTTCTTTCTTTTATTCCTATAAGCTACTACACATAAGAGTAACATTCCTAAACAGTCATTGAAGCATACCTAAAGTCTGTTTCTTATCAGGAGATCACTTCCAGTTTATATTCCCAAGCACAATGTTTGGGCTTGTTTCACTCTAACTACAATATCCACAATTTAATTCCTCTATCTCCACGGTATTTTGGATAAACACGGAAACTTGGAGGGAAAGTTAAAGTGAGAACAAGAATTAGTGCTGTCAAGAGTTTTTCTACTCTCTCATCTTCTCTCTCCACGTAGAAGTGGACTAATTAAAATTTTGGGGCTTGAAGGTAGAATTATACCAAGTATCTCGGCTGTTTATCCCTCCTCCTATCCTTACCTTCATAACATAACAAAGAATGGTTCCTTCTTTGGACGTGATTTTAATGCATGGCCAGCTTATAGGTTCAGGTAGCTTGATAGTGTATGTACTGTCTTGTTTATTATCCTTTTAGTTTTGCTTCTTTGTGAGGGTAGAGTTTCTAGCAAGTTCATCTAGTCTCTTGTAGTAGGCTATTTTCTTGAGCCTGATTTTGGTTTGGTCCACCGGCTTCGTTGTACTTCCACTTTATTAAATAAAATTTCGGGTTAGGACGCTGAATTAGTCCTAGTACTCTCGCTTGTCTAGATACATGTCACGCCTCGAATTTCGAATAAAGAAATTTTGAATCCGAAACGCGAAACTTAACGAGCACAAGAAAACACATAGAAAATTATTCATTTAAATTAAGCGATAAGACAAACCGAGCTCACTAACATCAAATACGGACTCGTTCTTTAGAGTCACATATTAATGTACAAAGAGTTTACAAATTAAACTGAATGACAATTCAATAAGTAAACACACTCACTACACAGCGGAAGAATAAAACTAATGTACACTTCAACGTCCAAGCTACAACAACAACCAACCCTCAGCTTCGATGACTGCTACTCCGACCTGCACAATAACCCTACACCGTGGAATAGTACACCGGGTTGAAACGACAAACCCGGTAAGCTTTTGCAAGCTCGTATGAGTAAACCTAAATAACCTCAAACACGCCTTTCCTACTCGAGGACAACAATCAACATAATGATTAATTCCAACAATAAAATCCTTTTCTTTTTAAGGAACGCTTAGGTCACAACAGTGACAAAACCAATCATTCTAAATAAAAACCGGTAATCCCTGCATAGAAAATTAGTTCAGGAGATCACCGAAAAACACACATTCCAAAATATCGCAGTAACCCCTGCATAGCAAATTAATTCAGGAGATCACCCACTCACTCTAAAGCCAAGAAATCACCCTTTTAATTCCATTTAAAATTTCTCAACTCAAGAGTAATTACAGTAACCAAAATCAACCCCACAATTCATTCGAAATCAAAGTCCCACATGGACAACAAAAGAAAGGACAACCAAAACTCTCTTTTATAAATATATACTCATGAGCACGATAACACAAATTATCCCCCAAGCAGTATATTGTACTCAAGAGCACGATAACTCACAGTTACCCCCCAAGCAGTACATTGCACTCAAGAGCACGATAACACAAAGTTATCCCCCAAGCAGTGCAATGGCAGACAGACTAGAGCTCTAACTGAATCGTTGCCTGTCACCTTGGCCAAGGTTCAAGCATTCGATATTTTTCCTCGATCAACAATGTGATAAAATGTTCCAAGACCGAAACATTCAAAAAGTCCACTTGACTCGAAATGTCACAATCAACTCAAAATACTCTTTTAATACAATTTCAAGTTTGCTCTCTATTAAACTCGTAATAAGTTGCCAAGTCTCTTTCAATCTCCGATGACCCTGAAGCTTTTGCTGGGTCCAGGACCTGCAGATCATGACAGAAGTTTGCAATCCTGGACCTGCAGATCATGAAGAAGTTTGCAATGCTTTGAACAACATTATCTTCAACATAACCTCGAATGTCTCACTCACAATTGGCCTGCACCATGATCAGATCATTGTTAGAAAACCAAATATGCAAAGAAAAACACCAGACCTTTAAGATGACCAATGAAATGTTCAATACTAATCCCAATGCTGGAAAACAACCAATTCAAATGAAAGATATTTATTCCTTATGCTAGTAGAAGAAAAGGATGGTACCTGCATGAGAATTCATCAGCTTCTTCAATTGAACACATCTAATGCATCATGTCAAGTCTTTGCCACTGAGACTAACTGTTAACAGTACATCAATAGCACTCCATGAGGAATGCATATCATAGAATTTCAATGACTTCTAGCCCCTGTCAAAAGTAAAGAACTTAGTGCTTAATTGCTACCAAGCACCAACTCAATACTGCTAGGAAACAGAATACTTAAAATGCTTAATTGCCCCTTGTGCCATATGAAACAGAAATTGAAAATTTTCAGTTCATCACAAGCTTTCATTCTTGCTTATATTATGATTTCTCACTTGAAAGCCCCACCAGAAGCTGTCAAAATAATACGCCGAAGTGCACCCTCTGGCAAGCCTTGGATACACTGAAGAAATCAGAATTCATTAGCTTCATTATTATTCACAGGAGAGGATATAGGATGCAGAAATAAAGAAATGATGAGGCAATGACTAAATTAAGGTGTATCAAGTAATTTAACAGTGATTTGGGTATCACCAACAAGAATGCAACAAATTTGATAGCTATGATGATAAAGATAGAAACATAACTCAATTAGCCACAATAAATAAGGAGCCCCTGCATGAGTTTTCAAAAAACTTTGAATCAAAAGCATATATGAACTACTGATATGAGAAGGATCTGATATGTGTGAGAATTTTAATGGGACTTGCAGAAAGCAAAAAAAGCTGTCATTTAGCTGAGAATTTATTAAAGGGTACTACATAGCTCCTTCTAAAGGGTATGCATTTTGGCAAATGGCATCTTGTTTGAGACATAATCTCCAGTTAGACCAACAAAATAAGTCACCTACAGTTCACAGCTTACCCACTCTGTATATATATATATATAAATACAAAACTTTGAGAATGTGGATTCAAAATTTGTCAACACTAGTTGTCTAGCAATAGAAGATGTTCAGATAGCAGGGCCGGTCCTGAGAATTCAGAGACCTAGTGCGAAAATTTGACAGAAGCCTTATGTTCATTGCATAATGATTAAAAAAAAAAAAATGGGTACAATAAAAAAAATGTTATGACAAGATCATTCAATAATATAAAAATTATTTTCAAACAACTAATCAAAATAACTAAGAAAGTTTCAAATAATGTCTCTTTTATAAGGTTAATAAAAACCTAGTAACAAAAGGAAAAAAAAAAATCTGATTTGCTGACACCAAAAAAAAATTCTACTAACAAAAGGAAAAAGAAAATCCTAAACCCTAAAGGAATGTGAAATGTAAAAAAAGACAAAGAAAAAGAGAGAAGAAAAAGAAAATCAGGGACACGGAGAGAAAGATAAAGGAAGAAAAAAACAAAAAAGGAAGATTAAAAAAAAAAAAGAGAAAAGAAAAAAAATCAGGGGCACGGAAGGTTTAAAAAAAAAAAAAATTTAAAAAAGGAATAGAAAAGAAGATTAAAAATGGAAATCTGGGATTCAAACCCGTGACAAGGATATAAAAACCAGCGCGCGCCTTGGCTAGCCTACCAACTGGACTACACAAGATTATCTGCATAAATGGGGAACTAACTAATTTAATTCATTTATACCTATATATACTCGAAACTCAAAGTCGGAGGCCTCCAATTTTCAGAGGCCTTGTGCGGCGGCACTACCTGCACACCCTCAGGGCCGCCCCTGTCAGATAGTACGTCGTGACAGTTGTCACCTCATGAAAGATGTTCAGCTCTTCTGAAGACAAGAGACAAGTGACAAGTGATAAGATTAAGGCATGGTTCTTGCTTGCAAAGTTGAAGGATTGAAAGATAATGTAATTCCAAAACAAACGTAGCTATACAATCTTAGCAAATACATCCACAGATATAACCAATGTTGAAGGATTGACCAGATAAATAACTTTGCATCCATTTAATCTGAATAACCAACAAGATCAATGAGAACTCAAGTACCTTCCCAAGTTGATCAAATCCACACAGAGCCAATTTTACTCTTTCCCAGGTAAACTTTAAATGTCAAAGCGAAACTACTTCCACATTCATATTCTACACCCATTTTAATGCCTCTTTCCCAACGGATCCCATGATTTGAATTTTTTTTTATGATTCCATTTGCCATCACAACATGATAACAAACTCTAATGCACAACTCGCGTATAAAGTGATATGTACCATAACAGAATCCAAAACTATTCTACCAAAGATTCTTTAGTGGTCATGTTCAAATATTAGAGTTCTGATCAAAAACTCAGAAACGTAAGAAGCTAGACAATAAGCATGATGATTTTGCATGTATAGATGACTAAGAAATTTGTTACCAGTTTTGTACTAGAAGAGAAAAGCAAACTTAGGATGCCATGTGCCAAAAGCACTAATCAGTTTGTTTAGTTTGTGTGTGTGTGTGTGTGTTATATAACAAACACGCGCTCGCACATGCTAAAATTCAATTGGTTTTATTATATGTCATATTAGTCGCGCAATGAGTTCTGGTGTGAGAGTTCAAAACAGTGGACACGTGACCATTGAGCAATGAATAAATAGCACATACATCCACTATTGCAGCATGACACGCTAGTTTTAATTGTAGAACATAAGATATGTCTCAACCAAAAGCTGCAAAATGCAAAAGATTGAAAATTTCCATAAAGGGACCTCAAGACAATCCTAATAGCACTGGACTCCGGCATAATGATCAACTTTCCCGTTATGATTTTGGCATTTTTGTATACGAATTTAAAACATCCTGATTTTGACTCATCTAGTCATCTCAACTAAAGTTGGTCACAGTGTCACACACCAGATTTCCTCAAACAATGCACGTAAAAGGATCAATCTTGTTTGGTTTCAACAGTGAATGGAACTCTTACCACCTATCACCTAACTGATAAATGCCCTGTCCCTCAAGAAGCAACAACCATGCTGATTGTAATGCACCTCCTGCAAACCAAATAAGCCAAACACAGAATCTTTACACCAAACTAACATGTTTGTCATCAAATCCTTTGCAAGATGGAGACCAAATAAATATCAGCGAAGTACGAGGAAGTTCAAGAAATTCAGATGTAGACACAAATTGGTTATTTATATCATCTTCAGATTACTCTGGACTAAGGGATACTATTCGAACATCTGATCTCCTGCCCTATCAGGGTAAATTCCATCCAAAAGAGAAATTTTTTTACCCAAATTGTAGTTTCAAAATGTGACTGAATAATGAATACTGAATACAATAGAGTTGGCCAGCAAGGCAAGATTAGTACCTTCACATTAAGATATTCCCCAGGCTGGAAATCCATAATCTGCCGAAATTCAAATGATGTTTAATCACTATTAGATTGTGAGGACCATCAAGAATGACCACAAATAAGTAAATGATTACTTACATGGATGTTGAAGTCATATGATACAGAAGTTGGAATAAGCTTCCGTAGTTGAAAGACATGAAAATTGTTACAGAAAAGTGAAAACAAGACTACGAAATCTATACTTTCTGCAGACTAGGGTAAAATGTGATAAACAGTTTACCGAGACCATCTAGAAGGTGAAAGTAAAAAGTGAAGAAAGCGAAAGTAAAGGTAAATTCGGTAAAAAGGAGGTAAAAGATAAAAGTGAAAGTGTGGAGGTAAAAGTCACGGTAAAAGTAAAAAGGTGAAAAAAGTGAATCAACAATGTGATAAAAGTCCACTTGACTCGAAATGTCACAATAAACTCAAAATACTCTTTTAATACAATTTCATCCATCACTCACATGATGAATACTCTTCAACACAATAAAATCAACACTAACATGATATATTGTATTTCCATAAAGAGTAAATGCTCGAAATAATAATTCAATCAACTCTCAATCATTACTTCACCATTGTCACACCATCCAATATATATATTTTAAAGGTATGAATAGAATGTCCATTTAGATTATTTCATTATGATTTCAAGACTAAATGGGATTTTAATCAGCAAAAAGTTGAAACTGTGAAATAAGAAAAAAAACCCTGAGGCCGTGCTTATGCGCAGCCACCAAACCAACAAAACTTTGCGACCTTCTTGCGTCGTCCCTCATCTTCCCCAACCAGCCACCATGCCCACCGTTGACGGCATGACCTCGTCCTTCGCTGCATCGCTTGCGCTAGCTTGCAACGATGTGGTTGATCTCTCAAGACCCTATAGAGGAGTCCAAAAGCGTGCAACGCAATCCTTTTCACTGGCACGACCACTGGTGAAGAAACCGGCCTTGCTCAATGATCTAAAACGCTTTTTCAGGCGAGTTTGGGTCCTCGATAAGGGTTTCAAGATTCAAGAGAGGGCACCAAACAGGTTTGTCCTTGCTTTTGATTTGCGCAGGGATCGCAACAAGGTGTTGAAAGGAGGGCCTTGGAGATTCAGTCAGGCTCCTATTGTGCTTCAAGAATATGATGGTGTTTCCCCTATTCATGAGATTGATCTGAACTCACTTTTCTTCTGAGTTCGAATGGGCAACATACCACCGCTGTTTGAAGAGCCTGACATGATCAAGCGCATTGCGTCGGTGGCTGGTAAGTTCCTTGAAATGGATGAGAAACTCTTTGCGAATGTTGGTAAAGTTAGGGTTCATGTTGCACATGATATTTCGAAACCCTTCTTTCTCAAGAAAACCCTAAAGCTTGCACCTCATGTTGAAGTCGAAATCTCATATTTCTTTGAGAACCTTGTGGATAAATGTGATCATTGCAACCTGATCTATCATGAAGGGGATCATTGCCCTTTACTAGGAAGCCATGCAGCACCGGTTACAACTAGTGGGTTGGGTGATCCTAGAGTTGAAATTGGACGTCCTTCCTTAGGGTTTGTTACTAATAATTTTGTGGATGGGACTTTCAGATTTCAGGGTGTGCAAACACCCATATTGCCATCTGTTTGCAGATCTTTATTTCAATCCACTGAGAGCAATAAGGGTCACAAACCGATCATCTTGGGTGAGAAGATTCTGAACTCTAAGAAGGCTGAGGAAGTACCAGATCAATTTTTGGCGTTAACTGTGTTGATGCATCGGCCAAAAATGCTACAGAGCCTGCTAGCCATGATCCAGGTACATGCATGGAACTTGTGAATGTGAATGAGGATGTGGTTAGTCCAAATGGCAATGTTGTAATGGCTCTTGAGGAGCAGACAGGTACGCCTGAGCTGGCTGCAGGAAAAGAAAAACAAAATAGAGGTGACAAGCGTACCCAACCTCCCTCTCTTGCCAAGTCTCCACAGAAACTCAAAATACTGCTGCCTGAACTTTTCAAACCTCTTCTGACTGAGGCGCCAACAAAAAAGCAAAAAATGCCAATGTTTACCAGCAAATTCTCTGCTAGGTCCTTGGGTATGATTGAAGCTCCATGGAACATTCTTGTGCCAAAAGATGAGAAGCAGCCAAAGTCTGAACCAAAGAAGAAAAGGGGAAGGCCTCTGGGATCCAGGAACAAAAATCTCCCAAAATCAAAGAAGATTGCGGAAGCACAAGAACAATGTTTAGTTTATCTTTCCAAACCTCCTAGCCCAACTGTTAAGGGCAAGGAGAAAATTTAATTTAGTTTTTTTTTTAATTTCTGAACTTGCCTAATTGCTATGTGTTACTTTTCATAGTTCTTAGGCTCGCTGAATAAGTGAGCACTGGTTGTCTAATGGGTGGTGCTAGCATACCACGTCTTAAACTTGCCTTGAGTTTGGCAAGAGAAGGTATGTATCCGTGTCATTCTAGCTTGAGATGAATGAATTACTTGGTTCAAAAACAAAAAATAAAAAAAAATCAGTCTATATTTTCATGAGGGACAAAAACTCTTGCTCCAGTTTAGTAGTTGTGGCTGATAGCTAGTCAGCATTTGTTTTAGGGATGGCAAAAATCCCCAGTGGGGCAGAGCTCCATTGGATACCCGCCCCTAATGGGGGGAGAATTCGGAGACAAATGGGGAATGGGGATGGGGATCCCCAATCCCCGCTATCTAAGATTGGGGATGGGGCGGGGATGGTATTGTGATCCCCATCCCCAAACCCGCCCCAATAATATATACATATATTTAACTTATATATATTTTAATTTATTTTTTATAATATAAATCATAAATATATACATTTACTACTTTACTTTAATGGCTACACTTTTACTTTCAAAATACTTTTGCACTCACTAAATTATGATTTATGAATTTAATCATGTTTTAAATTTATTTGTTATAGATTTTAATTTTAAAAAATGCAATATGAGAAAAAATTATTTTATTTATTAAATTCTTATTGGGGATTTGGGGCGGGTTTGGAGGCTTAGTCTCCAGTGGGGATGGGGACGGGGAATCCCCAATATATTTTTATTGGGGATTGGGGCGGGGATGGGGGTAGAGAAGGACCACGGGGATGGGGATGGTATTGTGATCCCCATCCCCAACCCGCCCCATTGCCATCCCTAATTTGTTTTGAAGCTGATCACATGATGCACAAAAAATTAAATAAACGAATATTTGTAGTACATGAACAGTTGCAATTAATTTCCCGTGTTGATGGATGATCAGATTTCATTTTCACTACAAAATGTTGTTTATTATTGTTACTATTGAAACACGTCAAGCACTAATTCAAAACCAACTTTCTCCTCCCATTTCCTTTAATATATAATTTTCTCTACATTATACAATGTTTTTTTTTTTTTTTTGTGATAAAAATGACATCGACTTTATTAATCACCGGTCCCGTTCCCTCAACTACCGTCTGATTTCAATCGGACGATTGACATGTATCATCTCTGAAAAATCTAAATACATGTTAAAAAACATTAAATTGAGTAATTGACCACCAAATAAAGCTAACTAGGTTAGCTTATCAGCAGCGGTAACTTTTGGAAGCAGAAGAAGCCGAAGCCCCGCGCGTACTGTAACGGCGATTTAATGAAATTTTCAAAATTCCATTGGGTACCCTCATGAACTTGAAGTAATTACACGACCCTACCTCGAAGAGATGCATCTCTTCCTCAACTCTCTGTCTCTACTCCGTCAACTCTCTCTCGGTGGTCTAAGGACGGCGTCATTACTCCATCGGCGCCTCCATCTTCGCTCTCCCCTGTGGCCACTTCGAGTTCGGTAAGGGGTGTTGTTTGTGATTTTGATTTCATGGGTTTGATTTCATTTCTCTCTCTGTTCATTTCATCTGCCAATTTTGAGGCTTTTAAATTGGATAATTGTTCCGATGTTGTGTTGTTATTAAATGGAGCCTTGTTTTTTCTCTGATTTCATGCTTGGTCTTTGTCTCTTAGTTCTTTCTTGTGCTTAAATGGACCCTTGTTTTCAATTTAGCTGAGCTTTACTGAGGCTTATGGATTTTACAGGACTGGTGTTAATATCTGACATAGGCAATATTGGGTGTTCAGTCGGCACTCTTCAATTTCATGCCTCTCTAGCAGTGGTGCTGTTGGTAATCTGTACCTGCACATATGTGAAAATTGCATATCCACCACTTCTTGAGAAGAAAACTGGGTATGTTAGATTCTGTTTACTTGCTTACTAGTGACTTAGTCTGAGGGATAAATGGATTCAATGTCTATTTTCAATTAAAATGACTATATTACAGTGATCTGGTAAACTAATATGATTGATTTATACTTTTGAACTGCATTATATTTTTATGTCTAAAAACATTGGAAGTTAGAAGGTGTTGAAAGCTTTGATCGGTTTCAATTGTGAACCGAGTACATGAAATGGTCGAAGGTGTTGCTCATAGTTGATATAATTCTTAGCAATAAGTGTTTGTACTTATAGTTTCTTATAACAAAATAAGGAACACACAGTAAAGTTATAGATGATTGAAAAATTGTATTGGAATTACAAAGGAAATATAGATGTTGGGATCTTGAATTTGATCAAGAATAAATACTGCAGGACCCATATGATTTCTATTTTCCTGTTGTATTAATCAAGCTTCTTGCTTTGTTTGGGTTAAAATGGTTGTAGTGCTCATACTTTTTAGATTAGTATTCTGTGTTGAGATAATTTAGTTTCTGAAAACTACCAGATTCTAGAAATGTATTAATTCCAAAGTTCTACTAGACTTTCCTTAATTGTTGACAATTTGGTTCAATTTGAATGATCAATTTCCAGGATGCAATTTCATATTGTTGATATATACTACTACTTATGCCACTTTTTGGATTGATAATCATGTTGAATGAAAAAGATAATGGATGACTGGTAAAATATTGATACTCTGGATTCTGGTCGATCGCGTTGATCTAGTTGGTCACAACTGTCACTATTTTTTTTTTGGTCTAGACCAGGCAAGTAGGAACTGAGGTCATTATTGGTCTAGACCAGGCAAGTAGGAATTGAGGTCATTATTAGAATTCACTTGCAGCTCTATGTAGATGATTAGAGAAGATTTTTGTTTTGATATCATTGTCTTTTGATTAGAGAAAAGGGGCATATGTTGCATTGGATTCACAACACCAAGAGTCCTTGTTTTTCTTGGTACTACTTTGACAGGCAATGTTTCATTGAATCTTTTTTTCCTCTTTATTAGTAGATTGGCATCCACACCAGGCAATGTTTAATAGCACAATTACCGAAGATGATGGTTTCTTATGTCCTGCGGATGGGGCCATAATGATAACAGGTAAGTCACTCATGTTCATGTTTAAACTATGTGAGTTTTGGTCTTATCACTTCTGTATAATTAAAAAATTATGTTCGCTTAATGTTAAATCATCAACAAGGTTAGTTTTCCCTCCTGATATAAAGTCTAACATACTGTGCTGTTACAACAACAAGTCATTTGCCTTACAACAGGAATGGATTCAAATTCTTCACAAATGCTGGTGGGCTTGGGAAAGCTGACATTAAAAACATCTTAGAGCATGCTGCAGATATTTATAACAAGTGGTGGGATAGAGATGGATGATGATGTAGAAGAAGAATATCATGGTCATGGTGCACAAGAAATGGAAACAATAAGAAATAGCATTACTCAAAATTTGATGAATGCGCGTAATAAAGTGGACATTTGAATATATTGTGATATTTTTTGTGGTTACTTGATGCCAATCAGAAACCAATTGTAATTAATGTTACTAATATATTTGTATAAGTTTTTTTTTTAAAATTGTCCAATATTAATCATATGATCACCATGATTTATAATTTTTTTTTTTTTTGACAAGAATGATTTATAAAATTTGAAAGTTAACAAAATTTATAAGGACATAATAAAGATTAAAAATGATAACAAGAGCATTTGAACAACATTGTATTACCGAACAATCAAGGCAAAATAATCTTTCATGTCCAAATGGGTCATTCCACAAACAAAAAGCACAAGCCAGTTTTGAGTTTACCAAACACTTTGCACTACTTTTGCCACTGACTGCACTTATAAAAAACCATTTTACCAAACACGTAGCTGCTTTGCTTTTCAGCAACTTATTCTCAGAAATAAGCAGAAACCAACTTTTCTTAAAAGCACAGCCATACCAAACACACCCTTAGTCTCCCTATAACACATGGGAGAAAGAAGCACCAGGAAATTGAACAAATAGGAGCAAGTTGGAACTGAACTGCCAGCACTAGCTACCCTAACAGCTTTAGCCTCCACTTCAAATGCAGAGGACGCAGATTCACTATACACACAGACCCCAATAGTGCGTGTTTAATAACAACTAAATTGGATTGAAATTCAAACAGATGAAGTCCATTCTAGTTGATATTACCTAGTTGACAAAGTAGATATTGTTAGCTCTGTATTAGAACATGCTGGATCCATATTACCATCACTTACATTTGCTACAGGCATCTGTTGTGGACACAAAAAAGGCTTAGGTGGCATTTTTAGGAATTCAACACTTCCTTCCAGCATCTTTATAACTGTTTTCATTGAAGGACGATCATCGGGCTTTAGTTGTATACACCATAAGGCGGTTATAACCATCTTTTTTATTATGTGCCTTTCCTCCTCTAGAACCATCTCCAAGTCATTTCCCTCATTATACTGATCATACACCCATGAAGGAAAGTAAATTTGGCTTGAATGAGTTGCAATTGCATTCAAATTCTTCCTTCTGCTTACCATTTCCATTAACAACATTCCAAAACTATAAACATCAGCTTTGCATGACACACCTCCTAGATTTTTGTAGAACAACTCAGGAGCTATATATCCCATTGTACCCCTTGCCGCTGTTAAAGAGACAATGCTATCATCTGTTGGATATAATTTTGCAAGCCCAAAGTCAGAAATTTTTGGGATAAAATTCTCATCAAGTAAAATGTTGTGAGGCTTGATATCAAAATGCAAAATTTGCATGTCACAACCTTGATGTAGATACTCTATCCCTTTAGCCACTCCAAGACAAATCTCATACATTTTATCACAACCCAACGAAACACTTGCCTCTTTAAAATAAATGTATTTTTCCAAAGATCCATTTGGCATGAAATCATATACCAGAGCACACTTAGAGCCCTCAACACAATAACCAATAAGTTGCACCACATTAACATGATGTATCCTCCCAATTGTGGCTACTTCGTTAATGAATTCTTGTCCATTAGCTTTGGGCTTGCCTAGCATCTTAATGGCTCCAAAACGTCCACTTCGTAACTTTGCTTTAAATACAGTGCCATAGCCTCCTTCACCCAACTTGTCCTTGAAGCCATGAGTCATCTTCTTAATATCTGAGTGAGAGTATCTTATTGGGATGAACTTGCTATCGCTCTGTAAAAAGTCTTCTATTGTGCTATATATTGACAAATGCCTTCTTCGCCATTTATAGATCAAAAGCCCAACACCTAATATAAATCTTGCTAGAAAGAATACTCCTGTAGATGAACAAACCATGAAAATTCAGTATATTTCCTCTTGTTTCCCAATCTAAACAGTAACTCTATGAATCATAAAGTTAACATTGAAAGAAGCTACAAAAGTCCATACCGAAGATGATGCTTATCAGCACTCGATATTCTACAAGATACACAATAACAAAGAAAAAAGTAAACAAATTTAGTTACAAGGTATAACAGAGTTGGCAAGGTACGAAAAAGAAATCAAGTGGGGAAAACTGGGCTTTGTTAAGAACCCCGCTCAAGAAAATTTAAAGAATAAGATGGTATCCTACTGCAAATAATCAACTGGTTACATCATCAAGAATTTAACATAACTCATTCCTGTGAAGAGACCTATGAAGAGGACACACACACACAGTCCTTCTCTATTAAGGACCTCCGCATATTTTAAAATATGCGGATTTCCTTGAATAGACTCACTTTTCGATCGCATATCCACATCTTAACCATTCAGTTTTTAGGTATGTATGAGTATGTCATCTCTACAAATTTTCAGCCAAATTAATAATCATTAAGACATTTAAAACTGCGATTTACAATTATGAACACGAACGGTTCAGATTGAACAGATTCGGTTCGTTCATTGATTTAATCTAGTTTGGTACCTTAACGATCATCAATTTGGCTGAAAATTTGCAAAATTGATCTATATATTAGGACCTAAAAACTAAACGGTCAAGATGTGGATATGAGATCGAAAAGTGAGTATATTGACTCTATTCAAGGAAATCCTTAGATTTTAAAATCTAAAGAGGTCCTTAGCATAGAAACATTGTGTGTGCGTGTGAATTTCTTTTTTTGGTCATTTTAAGGGATTCTTTGTTGTGGAACTCACTTTTCGATTACATTTTGGCATCTTGATCATTCAACTTTTAGGTCTTAATGTGTAGATTATTTATGCAAATTTTCAACCAAATTGATGATCGTTAAAGTATTTATATTCGTCATTTATGTTTCTAAACATGGACATATTAAGTTCGTCCATTGATTTGATCTATTGATCATCAATTTAGTTGAAAATTTGCAAAAATGATCTACCCATAGGGACCTAAAAACTGAATTCTTGAGATCCCAATGTTATATAAACACATAAGCACGTACATATCTTGAAATGTACATACCTTGAAATCTCCATTGCATATAGACAAAGAAACCTACAGAAGTTTCAACAAAAGAAAGTTTTTATTAGCGCTTGGAATAGATATAGTGAACTATGTGGTTGTGTTTTGGCATGGTTAATTCAAGATTATGAAATCAAGACATGAATATATACATGATCATATATATACATCTTTTACTACAATGGCTCATGAACAAATTTCTTATTCTTGGTATGTATTGTTTGACCCAAACTTTACCTAACTTCATACGTCTATGTTTGATTCCGATATTCAAGTTTTAGTCATTGCTCATTATACTATAATATAACTGATATTTCAAGTAAAGAAAAAGTCACAGCTTTATATATGCACCCTAATAACGAAAGCATATGTTTACTAGCAAAAAATATTCAAGAGTCGGGGATGGAAATCAAAAGAAAAATAATTAATTGTAAAATTGTTGTGAATGTAAGATATTAATCTAGCTAACCTGTTCTTTTTGTTTCCTGCAAAGAAGAAGAAAAACTATAATAATAATAAACCCAAGTAGGCAAGTAGATCGAGTTTCATGTTACCTGAGATGGTATAGGGTATACAGGTTGAAAAGCGATCCCATCCTGATCTGCACCGTCGATCGTTCGGCCACCAAAAAATATCAAAACTGTAGAGCGGAGGATCGTGTATGTACTTTTTTTTTTTTTTTTTTTTTTTTTTTTTTTTTTTTTTTTTTTTTTAAAGGGTTTGGAACCCAGCCGAGCTGGGAGGCTCAGCCCCACGCCCGGTTCAAATTAATAAAGGAAGAAAGCAACGGGGGGGACATAACAACCTGTACCCCGAGCTCATTACACAGGAGATCAAGCATCTGAAAAGGAAAGTACAAGTTGGAACTCCTGAAAGGAGCCCATGAAAGCACTGGCTAAAGAACCAATTAAGATCACAGGAAAAGAGAAACTGAGATCCAGCTGTCCTGAATTAAAGAAACCAAACTAACGCACTGAACCAGTTAGCGAAACCGGTAGTCCGTCTGGGCTGAATAGTCATGACCAAAAGCGCTAATCAGGAAAGGCGGAATTGAATCCCACCAAGTTGGACTGTCATTCGTGGCTCCAAAATTAGCCAGCTTGTCGGCCACGCGGTTCCCTTCTCTATAGATATGGGAGATGTGCACTTGCAATTGGTGAATCGAAGCAACACAGTTTTTCCATCTAGTACGAAGACGCCAAGGCACCCTGGATGGATTGTTAAAATAGTGCATAACCAACATTGAATCGGTCTCTAACCATAGAGGAAACCAATTACGATCACTTGCCACTTTAACAACCGCCATTACTGCTAATAACTCAGTGTCAATGGCCCATGGCACAATTGCTTTACATGAGAAGGCGCCTAAGAAAGCTGCATCACTGTTTCGAAAAATGCCTCCAAAGCCAGCATGATTGGGATCACGAAAAGAGCCGTCTGAATTTGCTTTGAACCAATTCTCTGGCGGGGGAGTCCATGTGACTGGAATATAACGAGGTGCCATGGGGCGGAGGGGGGAGATGCCCAATAGGCCGAAAATGGGGGTTACAGAGGATGCCAGGGAGGATGAGGCAAAAATTAGCCCTGCAGATTCCCTTAGTGATAGGGTGAAAAACTGCTTAAATCTTGATAGACAAAAAGCTCCCCCATCAAACTTTCTTTTGTTCCTTTCTTGCCAGATGCACCAAAGGAGGTTGCAGACCGCTATGTACCACAATAACTTGGAGGAATAATCGAGTAGGGATATCAAATTATCAAGGAAAAAATCATGGAGCGACGCACCTGGGGGGAACCGCAATCTGAAGAGATGGTGGAGCCAGTGCCATAATGAACTGGCGATCTCACAAGTCTGAAAGAGATGCATATGTGATTCAGAATTTGTCCCACAAAAGAGGCATCTAGAACACAGACTTGTGCCCCGTTTCTGAAGAAAATCATCGGTTTGAATTTTTCCATGCAAGACTTTCCAAGTGGTGACACTCTTTCTAGGTTGTATTGCAGCATGCCAAATGTGCTTGCACCATGAAGGGCCAGGCATAGAAGGATCCAAGGCGTTGTAAGCATCACTGGATGTCAATGACCCTGACGCCGTTTCAGACCAAATAACCTGATCAGGGGAGGGCTCCTCTGGGAGCTCAATTGAGCGGATGGACTGGGCAAGAGCAGGCAAGGTGCGACAGAAGCTTGATGGTAAGTTCCACCGGCCATTCGCAATGAAGCAAGACACTTTGTCATTCAATAACTTTTGGACCTCTTGAACATAGTTGAGGGAAGTAGCAAGGGTTTCCCCCAACCAATTGTCACGCCAGAATCTAATGGATTTTCCATTACCAACAAGCCACTGAGCCCCTTCCAGCAACCTTGGCCAGAGCTTCTTGAGACCTAGCCAAACCGAAGATTTTTTATAAGAGGAGTATGGATGCAGACCAATTTTTACAAACCGATCATGCAAAAAGTTGGCAGAGGTGGACGCTCGAGAGGCAACGTCCCAACACCTTTTGAGAAGCAAGGCCCTGTTCAAAGTGAAAATATTTTTTAGTCCTAATCCCCCCTGCTCTTTTGGGGTACAGACTGTGTTCCAGGCGATAAGGGCGGAGCCATCCTTGAGAGGGTCCCCGTTCCAAAAGAAGTTCCTGATCCATCTTTGAACTTTCTTTAGCAGGGCCTTGGGCCATTCGTAAACTTGAAAGCTGTATATCAAAATGCCATGAATCACTGAGGAAATGAGCTGTACTCTACCTGCTTGTGATAATTGCCTGCCTTTCCAAGAGCTTAGCTTACAGCGCACTTTGTCCGCAATTGAAACAAGGTGCTCAGGTTTCGGATGGCCAGTGAAAATTGGGACTCCAAGATATGTGAAGGGAAGTTTGTCCACATGAATCCCCAAAATCCGGCTAGTGCTATGTTGCCTCAACAAAGCATGCTTCCCAAGGAACAGATGAGACTTCGTTTTATTTATAACCTGGCCAGAATTCAAAGCATACTCATCCATAAAAGAAAGCAGGTTCCGCAGATGAGAAGGTTTACCTTGCACGAACACCATAATATCATCTGCAAAGAGCACATGGGAAGGCGGGGAGATGCCTAACGGCGCTGCAATACTTTTAATCTTATTTGTGGAGATAAGAGAGGAAAGTCCTCGGCTTAGCACCTCCTCAGCAAGGCAGAAGAGCAAAGGCGATAAAGGATCACCTTGTCTGACTCCTCTGGAGCATGTGAAGTAGCCATGAGCCTGCCCATTGACATTAACAGATAGATAAGCTGATTTCAGGATGGCATGGATATAACTCACGAAATTCGCATTGAATCCGAAAGCAGTTAAGACACGTAGCAGGAAGTTCCAATCCAGGGTGTCAAAAGCTTTGCGGACATCAAACTTAATAGCCATATTTCCATATTTGCATTTATGATCCAGCAAGTTAATACATTCAGAGGTAAGGACAATGGGGTCAATGATGGAGCGCCCCTTGATAAATGCGCTCTGGTTGGGGGAGATGATCCGCGAAGCTATGGGACCAAGTCTATCTGCAACAATCCTTGTGATGATTTTAAAAACAAAATTAGCAAGAGCAATAGGGCGGAAGTCAGAGATGCTCTCTGAGTTGTCTACCTTTGGGATGAGGATAAGGGTATTCGAATTAAAATGAGGGAGAATGAAGCCATTGTGGAAGAAACTTTGAGTTGCCCTAACAACATCATTTGCGACAACTGGCCAACAAAAAGTGAAGAAATCCCCACCGAAGCCATCTGGGCCGGGAGCGCTCTTGCCATCCATGCACTTGACAGCTGAAAAGACTTCCTCAGGAGATGGCATAGCAAGAAGGGAGGCGTTTTCCTCTTCAGTGACTAAGGAAGGGATGGTTCTCTCAACCAGGCCCGTATTCATAATGCGAGGGTCACAGGTAAAAGCCTCTTGGAAATGATGCTCTATATGGGCAGCAATGGCAGGTTGATCTGTGAGCGTTACATCTTCGACTAAGAGGGAGGATATAGAGTTATGAAGGCGGCGAAGCTTTATCATATTGTGAAGAAAAGAAGTGTTCCTGTCACCATCCTTTAACCAACGGATTCTAGATTTGTCCCGAAACAACGTTGCTTGGAGAGACAAGTCCAAAAGGTACTTGGAATGGGCTGCCGTTTCTACCGCAGTCCTCTCCGCATTTTGACCATGTATTGAAATTTCGGACTGAATTGCATCCAGAGCGGCTCGGGAGTTATTCACCTGAACATGCACGTCCCCCACATTATCCTTGCTCCATGATTTTAACATGGATTTCAGAGAGCGCAACTTGGAAGCTAGAATAAACTGTGGACAGCCAAAGAATTGTAGAGAGTCCCAGAAAGTCCGAATAAGCTCTAAAAAATTTGGCTTTTGCAGCCACATAGTCTGGAACTTGAAGGAAGGACGCAGAACAGAACCCAACTTTGAACAAGATACCAAGATGGGACAGTGGTCAGAAGTGGCTTTTGTGAGAGTACAACAGTCCATCAGGTTCCATGCATTCATCCACTGGAGGTTGCCAATTGCACGATCTAACCTTACTTCCGTAAAATTATTAGACCAGGTGTAGCTCAGGCCCTGTGTAGGAATATCAATAAGGCCACATGAAGTGCACGTCTGACTAAACTCGAGGCAGGAAACTGCGTTTGGAGGACGACCCCCACGTTTTTCATGGGCACCCAAAACACAGTTAAAATCACCAAGGACAACCCATGGGCACTGGCCATGCAAAGCGTGAATATAGTTTAGCTCCTGCCATAACTGACGTCGTCCCCCAACTGAGGTTTTAGCATAAACTGACGTAATGATACAGGGAACTCCTTCGTAGGAACAGGAGACAGTAGTCTGTTGCTCTGAGCTCAAAATAACCTGTGTGCTCAAAGCTTCATGACACAAGAACCACATGTTGGGGGCTTGGCCTCCCCGGTTATTAGTAGTTACAAGTTTAAGGCCCAAGGACCTCCAAAAAGAGAGAGGAATAGATGCAAAGTTAACAAAGGGCTCTGAAATACAAACAATGAGGGCTTTCTGTGAACGTACCATATTAGCGAGGGCACGCTGAGAGTCATCGTTGCCGATGCCGCGTGCATTCCAATAGAGTATTCTCATTAGAAACGCTTGAGACTAGCTCCCTTGCGAAGTAGAGCTCGTCCCGCAGGTTTGTGGGAGATTATTTTCATTTTTGCTTTCTCATTTTGCTTCAGCAATTTCTTCGACTTCTTATGTAGGACGGGTGTGAATTCACCTTCCTCCAAAAGGTCAGTTGTAACTCCCATCTGACAGTCTCTTTGATTACAGTCGGCCATAATAATTGGTGGAGCAACTGAAGAAACCACGGGAGTCGACGTAGAGCTAGCAGGTTGGATATCAGATTCCGTTTCCATCCGAGTAAATCCAGGTGGGACGCTATCACTTGAATCAGTTTGTTGCACGGGCACAGCAGCCATCGCCAGCTCATCCATAATTGGAGTAGCTGTGAAAGCTGGAACTGCAGTGATAGTTGGAGCTGCTGTGGAAATTTCCACATTATTCAAAACAGATGAAGCCATCCTATCTTCAACGTCGTGCCTTAAGATTACTGCTGTGGTTGCCGTCGTTGGCGTAACATCATCAGGTTGTCTGGCTCTGACTGGTCTCCCTATTGCACCCCCATGCTTTGAGTTGTGCTGTGACTTGCGTGATCGATTGTTCCTCCTTCTCTTCAGATCAGAACGCTCTGTTGACCTTCCCCGCTCATTTGGGATAGCAGCCACAGTGTCGTCCGGAGCCTTAGAACGGCAGGTACCAGCGACATGGCCAACTATCCCACACCTGGTGCAGATATCCGGTTCAGACTCATACTCAACTCCAATCACCACAACCTCACCATTGGCCCTAGTGATTCTGAGCTTGTCGTGAAGAGGCTGTGAGAAGTCAACGTCCACTAAAATTCTGGCAAACAAGCCCACAGTGCGGTTCTTGGTACGGGGGTCAAGTTTAAGGGGCGTACCAATACCAGATGCAATTTCAAAAAGAGTTTGTTGATCCCAGTAGGCAAACCCTAAGTCCCAAAATCGCACCCATACCTGAGCGAAGGTATTTCTGTATGTAGATGGCGAGAACTCAGGTGACCATTTAATCAAACGTAGCATGCCGGAATTAAGACGTACTGTCCCCGACGACCAGACTAGCTGCATATCAACTAAGTTTTCGAACTGGAGCATGAAAAAACCCCTACCAAGAGGTGCCACAGTCCAGTGATCTAATCCCGACCATAGTTGCTTCAATTGTTGTACAAGGTCTGGGGTCTTGACAGGAGAATTAACGCGACCAATCAAGTTGGTTTTGCATCTCTCGAGACCGCGAAGAAATGGTTCTTCAGAGATGCGAATAGAGTTCAAACCATCTTCAAAGAAAGGCGAAGGCAAGTCAGCGATGGCAAAGGAGATTGGAGACACCTCAGTCAGAACTGCTGCGTAGGAGGACTTTTGTTTTTTAGGGATGTCTGTCGCCATGAAGGATGGCCGACAAGAACAGTGTATGGGCAGTCAGAAGAATATTTTGGCAGTTCCCATTGCACGCCGAAGAATTTTGTCTGCCACCTTTCTGAAAACTCTCCTGCCACAAAGCACGTGAAAGGAGTGGTTGTATTTAATAAAATAAAATTAAAATAGTATTTAATTGCACGCAGAGGATTCCTGTCTGCTACCACCACCGGTGCCTGAACCGGAGAAAGGGGAAGGACCTGCCGAGAACCACCCTACTGACTACCAATTTGCGGTGGAGAACAGGGCTGAGGAATACACTCCACAATGCTGAAGCAAAAAGAGGTTGGCGCAGCTAAAAGGATGTGCTGAAGCAGAAGAATGATGCGTCAGTTCTGTTTGGCGGCAAGAGGATCGGCGTGTTTGCCTCAGTGGTTGAAACCTCTTCAAGATAGCCTCATTGATCGTGTATGTACTTATAAGAAGCGTTTTTATCTTCTTCGTACAAGGGAATCATATGCATCGACCACTCAATGTTACATCCGATCTCAAAATCCAATGCACTTGTTGTGCCATTCATGACATAGTTATAAGTTTTGGATTGAGAGAAGTTAGAAGAGGTAGATGCTGTGATATTAATACATGGAGGAGTGTCCACATGGAGGTAGAGAGAAGAATTCACTGGATGCAAACACTTCAGTAAAGATACAATCTTATCTGATAAGAAAAACTGTAAATCTTCTTTTAAAAATAAATGTAAATCAAACTCGAGAGAGGGGAAATAAGAACGGGGTGCTAATAAAGGAAAACCAGGAAGGGAGCAAATATTGTTCTTCTGAATGCCAGGATCTATGACTCGGATTCTATTGTTATCATAGTCAATCGCCTGCACCAAATACTTTTGAGAATGTATGTGTAATACTGTAACGTTGCTCTCACAGGACAGTGTATACACTGAATTGCCGCAGTTCTTTGGGTCATCTATCAATCTAAAAGGGTAGCTTATGTTATGGACAATGCCACAGGAAGAAGGCAGACAGGCCGACTTAGCGTCACCGCCGGATAAGCCAACAAGGAGGGCTACAAATATTGTGAACAACCACAATAAGGATCTTCGACTTTCCATGGAGACAGTTGAAACCCAGCTGCGCTATAGCTAAGTAAAATTTTGATAATTGGCACAATTATGACATACAAGCGATAGGAATCTCTCTTATAGGGAAATGAATAAGCTAATCCAAGTGATGTGATCGCAAATGATAAGAAAGCATGATTAATTCAGGAATTTTCTTTAATTAATTAATTAATAAATTGGGACTTGACCAAATGAATTGAACATGCATAATCTCTTTACCCAAAAAAAAAAAATTGAATAAGTCAATACAACGCTTACGTAAACAAATAATAGAAGCTCAACAAATTTTCATGAAAGTTAAGAAAATTATTAGTTTTGGTGCTAGTAAGAAGAAGATGGGGTCACTACTGGAAAAAGTACCTATCACACACAGATGAGAATTCATGTGAAATCATAGTATTTTATACGGAAATCTGTATGAATATGTCAATACACACAGCAGTGGCGTAGCTAGAAATTTCATTTAGGAGGGTCAAAATATAAACAAGCTATTACATTAAAAAAAAAAAAATCATTTACTAACACAATTGCTCATGAAATCTTTATATAATTACCTTATAAATTACATGACAAATGATACTGATTTGTATGGCAATTAGATTGATTTATTAGAGAATATTAATTGTGATTCCCTTTGCATTAATAGAAATTGAAAGAGGAAAGCATCAAATAGTAAAAACGGAAAATAAAGAGATAAGATTATGTATTTAATTAAGTCAAAGATGAAGTTGATTAGCCAAAGAACCATCTTTTCATTTCTTAGAAGGGTCATTAAAGTATTATAATATCTATCTATATGGACAGTTCAACCAATCAAGAGTTAGAATGAAAATTTGAGGAGGGTCAGATTTGAGAAGGGCCTTCTCGCCCTATACTCCCTACACCCATGACACACGGTACAGCGATGGATTAATAATCTGTCCGTATTACTAGCGTTGCTAATACTACTTGCACGCAGAATTGTCTATCCGTGTGAATGCTTTGATGGGTCCCATATAAATCACAACTCGTGAATTTAAGTTTGAATTGGATATAAGAGCAACTCCAACAGCTTCCCTATATTTCATTTTTCTCTATTTTAAGAAAAAATGAGTATTTTTTGCTCCAACGAATTCCCTATAACTATCTCCATTTTAGGGATAATGAAAAAAGAGAAAACAAAATTCCCTAAATTTACACCAATTTCTAAAAGTTTAAGGTAGAATTATAGAGATTGCTTTAAAATAGGAAATCTATTGGAGTTCGAGAATAAAAATTACTTAAAGCTTTGACTTTTGCTTCCCTATAAAACAAATTATAGGGAAGCTGTTAAAGTTATTCTAAGAGATGTAATTAAAGCTCCGTAGGCGTAGTTTTGTTTGATGGTTTTGCGGTTTTGCTTAATGTGATGGACAATGGAGTCGGTGACGTAACAATACCAATGGCCATAAGGCAGCTAGGAAAAAACTCCAACAAAATCAGCAGCGAACTAAGGGCAGGTGGGAAAATATGAAAAATTATTAGTTAAACTCGACTGAGTCTCTCATTTGCCAAAAAACAATTGAATGAGTATAATATGCTAAAAGTCAATACAATGCTTACGTAAATAAATAATGAAAGCTCAACGAACTTTCATGCAAGTTATTCAAGTTGAAACCGCATTAGTTAAGTTTGAGTGAGATTTTGGTAGAACACTCAATTAGGCATTGCCATATCAATAATTCAATACGGAAAATTCTTCTATGCAACGGTGGTGGAAGTGAACCAGCAAATTCAGAAAATCTCTAACAATACATAAAGTCTTTCATAAATGCCCAAAAGAAAAATTAAAATATGACTTTCCATGATAGGCTACTAGAAGATTTAATTAGGAGTTGTGCAGCAATGTATGAATAAAATTTCTCATGACAAAAAGAAAGAAAATAGTAATAGAAATCAAACTTTTCCCTGACCTAGCGCTCTGCTAGGGTTTATCGTCGGCCTCTCACCTTCGACAAAATTTCCAAAATTTTCAAACTTTGATGGCCATGGCCACTGCTAGCCTTGTGGCTAATTGTTTCTTTTTTCTTATTGTTTTCGACTGGTTGTTAGGAGCGCCGCCGTGGATTTGGCTCCCGGTGGTTGGTTGGGATGGCAGGTCTGTTGTTCTGGTGGTATCTATAGGGCCGTGCTCTGACTATGTGGCGGACTGGGTCACGGATCGGAGTTGTCCGGTTGGTTTCTCAGAGATGGCTGGGTGTCGCCGTAAGGCGGACATGTTGGTTGACAGATGGTTGGGGTTCAAGTCAGTTGCTAGTTCTGGATCGAGGGAAATGGAGGATGATCGTACCGTCGGCACTGGCGACTCGTTGCAGCGTCGAAGTGTCGCCGGAGTTGGGTTGAACTGACCAGATCAGGGGACCGATCAAAGCTTGGGTGAACTGGTTGTGTTGGGCCTCTGATCGGCTTCGTCCCGATCTAGGATCTGGTTTTTTCATTGCTTGCGAAGGTACTGGAATTGATTCGAGGTGATCAGGATTTGGCGCTGACTTGGGTGCCTTTCGATCCTGGAGATGGTGCAATCTCGTCGGCTACAATCCACGGTGACGCCGGCAGTGGCTGGCTGGGCTATGGAGGAATATGTGGGGTGGCCTTAGCTATTTCACCCTACTAGGCCGTTTGGGCTTGTAACGGGCTAGAGGGCCTGTCGCATGACTGGAGGTGGATGGATTGGGTCGTACGACTTTTTAGGGCCTGGTTTGCCTCTGGAACGGGGGTTGAGAGTACATGCTTTCTCTCTGCTCCACCTATGAATTGGGTCGTATTGGCCCATAGCATTGTTTAATTTTTGTTTGGGTCGCAAAAATCAGAGCCTTAGTTGGAACTTATTTATTGTAAGCTTCGAGGTTTCTAGGTTTTTGTTAGAATAAGGGTGCGTGAATTTCCTAAAAGGTGGGTGTACTCGGGATTTTTTAGGATGTTATTCTTCTAGAATAGGGTTTCATGAGGTTCTAATGAACGATTCTTTCTGTCGACCCCATAGGGGTGTTTTGTTTTTGTACTGCTTGCTGAATCTTAATGAAAGGGCTGACCTATTTCCTTCAACATAAAAAAAATTAGGAGTCGTGCAGTACTACTTTTTGAAGAAATACAAAGAACTTTATTCAACATCAACTCGGAGGACTGTATCCCTATTGTACAAGATCCACAATACAGTTTGGAATGGTGTTTGACCAATTCTCACTTTGATCAAATTCAAAAGCCATACTAGCTAGCCTATTAAGCTACTTTATTACAAGTTCAAGGAGCAAAACATATTTTCACATTCTGTATGCTTTTCATGATACCATGAATGTCATCAATTATTGTAGAGAATTGGAATTGTGTGTTTATTATTGATAATAGGAGCCCTTTATATAGGGAGTTACAAGGTACACAAAAGGTAATAGAATCCGAATACAATTGAATACCTAGAACATTTTCCTATTACAACTCTAAACCCTAGTTTGAAGAGGCACACATGATGTCGACATCTTTCAACACTCCCCCATGTGCCGCTCAAACTTGGTGATGACGCTTTGATCGTTGCCTCACTAAAAACCTTGCCAGGTAACAAAAACCCTGTGGAACAAAAATAACCCTGGTCGAAGGACAAAAAGAGCACAACACGTCATTCACTATTCGAGATCGAACATGTAGACATCATACCTCCCCTGATGTCAATATCTCCCCCTGATTGCTACAATCATGGGAGTTCGGATAACCTTCTTAATCCGATGCTCTTCACATGTTTCTCGAAAGTAGATTTAGGTAACGACTTGGTAAATAAGTCCGCTACATTATCCTCAGATCGGATTTGGTTCACTTTAATATTTAGAAGTGTCTGTTGTTGCTGTTGTCGCCCTTGATGAAACCTAACTTCATTTGCTCAATACAAGCTGCATTATCCTCATAAATGGATGTAGGTTCATCTGTGGTAGACTTCAAACCACAAGTTCCTCGAATGTGTCTAACTACAGACCTTAGCCATATGCATTCTCGCACGGCTTCATGTAGAGCAATAATCTCTGCATGATTTGAGGAAGTAGCAACAAGGGTCTGCTTTGTAGACCTCTAAGATATCGCAGTGCTTCCCATGGTAAAGACATAACCCGTTTGGGAGCGACCTTTGTGAGGGTCAGAGAGATACCCTGCATCAGCAAAACCCATCAAGACATCGTTGTCATTTTGATGGAGGGGAGGAGGAGCACGGAAGATGGCGTTTTGCCTTGTGGAGTCCGATCCCACACTTCTGGTATTTCTTTTCCCTCTGTAGGGATCAAACAAGCCCATATCAATCGTACCTCTCAAGTATCGAAAGATTGTCTTTATACCAATCCAATGGCGGTGTGTTGGCGCAGAGCTATGTCGAGCTAACAAGTTTACTGCGAACGAGATATCCGATCTTGTGCATTGAGCTAAGTACAATAATGTGCCTATTGCACTTAGATAGGGCACTTCAACCCCTAACAATTCTTCGTCCTCATCCCTTGGACGAAATGGATCTTTTCCGGGCTCAAGACTACGGCCGATCATGGAAGTACTCACAGGCTTCGCTTTATCTTCATTAAAGTGCCTTAGTAATTTTTGAGTATATGCTGACTGATGGATCATAATCCCATCACTACGGTGCTCGAGTTCTAGTCTGAGGCAAAACCGTGTTTTCCCAAGATCTTTCATCTCAAATTCGGATTTCAAGTATTTAGCAGTTTCCTTTAAATCATCTAGAGATCCAATTAGGTTCATGTCATCGACATAAACTGCTACAATTGCAAATCCAGAACTTGTCCTTTTAATAAACACGCATGGGCATATTTCATTATTGACATATCCCTTCCCAATCAAGTAGTCACTTAGACGGTTATACCACATCCGTCCGGATTGTTTCAATTCATATAGTGAGCGTCTCAATCTTATTGAAAACGCGCTCTGTGGTTTAGAGCCACTTGATTTGGGTAATTGAAGTCCATCTGGAACCTTCATATATATCTCTGAATCTAGATCCCCATAGAGATATGCTGTAACCACATCCATAAGCTGCATGTCAAGTTTTTCGGAAACTATCAAACTGACAAGGTAGCGGAACGTTATAACGTCCATTACGGGAGAATATGTCTCCTCGTAGTCGATTCCAGGGCGTTGTGAGAAACCTTGCGCCACAAGGCGGGCTTTGTATCTAACAACCTCATTTTTCTCATTACGCTTTCTAAGAAAGACCCATTTATGGCCAACAGGCTTTATATTTGGGGGTGTCAGCGTTATAGGCCCAAATACCTATCTCTTTGTTATTGAATCCAATTCAACCTGGATTGCATTTTTCCATTTAGACCAATCTGCTCTTCGTTGACACGATATCTCTCTATTCTCTGGAATTGGTTCTAACATTGGAGCGTCCCCCAATGATATCTCTTGGACATAACCATAATCCGGAATATCTTCATGAGACGGGTTATTTATGTCGATGATTAATGGATCTTTTTGTGCCCAACTCGCTCTCTTTCTTGGGCGAGAATCCATCGAACCTTTGGGCCTCCCACGTTTCCTTGCTGGGAGCCCGGCCTGAGCCACATTTCCATCACCATTAGTGGTGGCGGCGCCATACCCAATACCCCTAGGGGTGGCGCCATGTCCATGATTCTTAGGGGCATCAATCCTTGCAGGCACGTTTGCAGCATGTATATGTGATCTTGTCACTTGAGCGATATCAGAAAACGCATCAGGCATATAGTCTGCTACGTTCTGAAGATCGAGAATTCTCCGCACTTTCGGACTGTGCGGTTCGGGGATGGATGAGACAAAGTGGAGACAGACCACGACAATTCCTGTCGTTCCTATTGAACATGATTGTTCTTATCTCCCCCTAACAATGGAAAGACTGTCTCATCAAAGTGACAATCCACAAATCTAGTGGTAAATAGATCGTCTGTCAAGGGTTCTAAATAGCGGATAATAGTTGGAGAGTCATATCCAACATAAATGCCTAATCGTCTTTGAGGACCCATTTTGGTGCGCTGTGGCGGCGCAATTGGCACATAAACTGCACACCCAAATATGCGTAAGTGTGAGACATCAGGCTCATATCCAGTAACCATCTGGGACGTAGAAAAGGGTTGAGTGGCAGTAGGCCTCAGACGAATGAGCACAGCTGCATGCAATATTACATAGCCCCAAGCAGAAACAGGGAGATTGGTGCGCATAACCAATGCCCTAGCGACCATTTGGAGTCGTTTAATGGCAGCTTCTGCGAGACCATTTTGGGTGTGAACATGAGGAACAGGGTGTTCAACCTCAATCCCAATGGACATGCAATAGTCATCAAACGTTTTTGATGTAAACTCTCCAGCATTGTCAAGACGAATTGACTTAATGGGATGATCAGGGTGGTGAGCCCTTAATTTAATGATTTGTGCTAGGAGTTTAGCAAATGCAGCATTTCTTGTGGACAAGAGCATGACATGTGACCAGCGTGTCGATGCATCAACCAACACCATAAAATATCTAAATGGTCCGCAAGTTGGTTGAATAGGTCCACAAATATCACCTTAGAGTCTTGGCAAGAATGAAATATTTTCCTTAGTATCCTTAGCATAGGATGGTCTCGATCGTAATTTTGCAAAAGAGCAGGCTTTGCAAAACGAAAGATGGGCTTTAGAAGCAACCAGGGAAGAATCTGGTTGAGCCACGAAGTCACAATTGACTTTAGAAGTAGAAAAAGGAGCCAAGGAGGCATTGGTGGCGTCAATACCACTTTTGGGCCGCAGGGGGTAGGCGGCGCCAGCCTTACCTTGGACCGAATTTCGGTTCTGACTTCTTTTCGTTTTAAAAAATGGATGTCCGTGTGAAGTCTTTAATATACGGATCATCATATCACCACCTGGATGTCCCAAACGGTCATGCCAAAGCCTATATGTGTCAGAATCCCATAAGTCATCTCTCATGACATGGTTGGATTCAATAATTCGAATAGTGGTTGCATACAACCCACTAGAGCGACACATAAGTTTCTCTAATACTCGTTTATGTCCGTAGTCATTAGAGGTGATGCAAAGGAACTCTTGTCTATTCTCACAATGTGTTTCCACATGAAAACCATTGGCTCTTATATCTTTAAAACTCAATAGGGTTCTTCCAGCCCTAGGAGCATATAGAGCTTCGGTGACATTAATACTTGTGCCATTTGGCAACATAAATTGAGCTGGTCCTCGACCATGAATCAATTGTGATGGTCCAGCCATCGTAGTCACTGAAGATCGACTAGGCGTCATCCATAGAAATAGTTGCCTATGTCGCAATATAGTATGTGTGGTGCCACTATCAACAAGGCATTCCAACTCTCCAGGAAACATACTGAAAAATAATAAAGTTCGGAATTAAAACATGTCCATGACATCGAATAATAATACGATACTTTATTAATAAAAATAGCCAATGATTACATCAAAGCTTCCAAAGTCTAATCCAAAATAAAATCAAACTGAGACACATTGTAGTCACTCTATCAGTTTGGTAACTCCAATCAAATATGACCAGGAAAGTAGAGAGAGATGTTGGTGGAGCTAGGCTCTCTTAAGTACCACTAATCTCAATTACTTTCCTAGACATCATATTTCATTGGGTGCGCTACATGAGAAAGAGTTAATACAATTGTCACTTATTGACTAAGGCATATTGCCATTACAAAATTCTTGGAAAATAAAAAGGACTATACTAATCAAAGTCTGCGGCATCCTTGTGCACTTCATCTCCAGCTTTGAAGTCCTCTATGGTGAGATTGACATCTTCACCATCTTCTTCTTCTGCAAGGTATACTTCTTGCTCCCTCAGGTCCCTGTATGCCCTGTATTTTGCAGCTAGTTGCTCGCTTGCCTTGCATTGCTTGAACCAATGCTCACTTGATCCACATCGATGACACACATCATTGTGGTTGCCTCCCTTCAATTGAGGTGCACGTTTTGCACGTTGTGGGCGTTCTCTAGGAGGGTTGGCGCCACCACCACGACCCATGGCGCCACCACTACCTCTCCCACGTGTGGCATTGCCACCACGCGTATCCGCACCAAACTTGCGGTTTCCTTCCTTGTTAGGGCGGTTATATGGACCTATACGTCCCTCATGTCCCTTATTAGGGTTTCGCTCCTTGCACCCTCCTTTGGGTGCATTATAATTCGCCTCATGAACGCTCTTAGTTCCAATGGGCCTTGAATTATAATTCCTCACGAGTATGTTATCATGTTTCTCAGCTACAGATATGATATTGATAAGCTGAAGAAACATCGTGATCCATCCAGTATTTCAGTACGATATTGCTTTGAGACCACAATTGCTGAGACGGGGAAGGTGGAGAGAGTTTTCTCAATTAGCTCTTGCTCTGTGACAGGTTGTCCACAAAATCTCAACATGGATTGTAAACGAAGAGCTTCTGAATTATATTCAGCAATAGACTTGAAGTCAGCTAAGCGCAAATTGTTCCATTGAACCTTCAAGTCAGGGAGGAGGGAATCTTGGACATTGCCAAAGCGCTCTTCTAGCGCTACCCATAGCTCTCTTGCATCCTTGATCGACATATACTCTAATCTGAGTGCTTTGTCCATATGACGTCGCATCAAGATAACTGCTTGAGCATGCTTTGTAGGTGTTCGGACGAACACAAGATCCGGGTTAGGTGCCTGGATTATGGGTAATATTCCCTTTGAAGTGAGGTGGTTCTCAACATCGGTTACCCATCTATGGTAATCCGAACCTGTTGAGTCAAGCATGGGAAAGTCGAGTCTAGGTTCATTCGACATCCTGAAAATAAGAAGAGAAGATATATTAGTTTCGGAGCTAAACTTCCATGAAAACTAAAATAATAAGATTTCCGAGCTATGCTACCAAGAAATCAATTTCCAAGAATCTTTGGATTAGACCAAAAAATGATGTTTTAATATGGTCACAATTTGATGCTTGTGGACGCTCTTAGTCCCAATATCATGAGAACTCTTAGTTCATTTATTACGAACGCTCTTAGTTCGTTAAGCGTGAATCCCCACAATTCCGCTTATTAAATACTCAAAACCATATTCATATATTTCAAAATTCTGCAGCAAATAAAAGAATTTAAAATACAAGAAAGCAGCAACTTTAATCACAAAAACTTACGTGATTGTTCGGGACTTGAGAACACGTGCGTGTTGATGCAGGCGTGTTAGGGCAGCAGCAGTCTCAATGCAGGGCAGTAGCAACGCGGAGCAGCAGCAGGCAAGCAGCAGTATGCAGGGTGGCAGCAGGCAGCAGCAGCAGGGACGCAGGGGCGTGCGCGGCTGTGCAGGCAGGGTAGGCGAGCCGGCGGGCTGGTGCGAGGGTTGCGGGGGCAGCAAAGCTGGGCGAAGGGCTGCGGGGCAGCAGATGTGCAGTGGGGAGGCTGCAGTGTGCGGCAGGGAGGCTGTAGGAGGCTACGGTGTGCGGCAGGGAGGCTTTAGGAGGCTGCGGTGTGCAGCAGGGAGGCTGTAGTGTGCGGCAGGAAGGCTGCGGTGCTTGCGGCTAAGGTTGAAGGCTGCGGGGCGGAAGGCAGGGTTGCACGGGCTAGGGCTTGTGGTAGCTTGCGGCAAATTTTGGTGATGAGGGTTTTTAGGATTTTGTTTTTTTTTCTTTTCTTTTTCTTTTAGGCTAAGGTTAGGGTTCGTGCTGATAACGTGTTGTAGAGAATTGGAATTGTGTGTTTATTTTTGATAATAGGAGCCCTTTATATAGGGAGTTACAAGGTACACAAAAGGTAATAGAATTCGAATACAATTGAATACCTAGAACCTTTTCCTATTACAACTCTAAACCCTAGTTTGAAGAGGCACACATGATGTCGACATCCTTCAACATCAATCACATTTTCAAATTGTGACAGTTCAAAAGCGGTGTTGTTAATATCATGAACAGCTTGCATACCGTCTGCTTTGATGATTACCTGCTGGACATCAAGTTGCTTTGCCAAATCCAAACTGGCTCGAATGGCAAGCAGCTCAATTGGATGAGCAGAACTCACATGTTTCACTAGTTGAGCAAAAGCAGCTATGCATTTTCCTTCTGAGTTTCTTAGATTGCCTCCAAGTCCACCTTGTGGTAGTTGCTGTAAATAAGCCTCATCTACATTGAGGTTGAAACCTTTATATGCCGTAGGTTTCTAAGTTTGCTTGGCTGCTAAAGAATTCTTAGAATATGAAGAAGTATTTTCTTAATTTTTAAATTGATGAATGATTACAACGTTTTATACAGCTAATCCCCTAACTTGTAGGACTATCTATGTTGCTAACTATAGTAATACATATCTAGTTAATAACTACTTGATACAGCAAATCACCTAACAATAAGTATTCTAGATCATGTAGGATTTGATTCCTCAATACTCCCCCTCAAGATAGAGTGTATGTTGATTACACCTATCTTGCTCAAGAGAACAGTGAACTGTTTAGAACTCAGCGGCTTGGTGAACAAGTCGGCTGGCTACTCCTGTGTTTTGACATGAATGGTCTGAACCAATCCTCTTTGTACCCTTTCCCGGACAACGTGACAATCGATTTCAATGTGCTTCGTCCGCTCATGAAAAAATGGATTTGATGTTATATGAATTGCGGCTTGATTGTCACAGAATAATCTGACTGCACATGTGTAGTTAACATTCAAGTCCTTCAACAGATTTCTAATCCATGTAATTTTGCAGCACGTTGTTGCCATAGACCTGTACTCTGCCTCTGCACTGGAATGAGATACAGTTCCTTGCTTCTTAGTCTTCCATGAAATTGGTGCATTGTCTAAGAAAATACAATACCCGGTAGTAGATCTTCGAGTGACCTTGTAACGCGCCCAATCTGCATCACAGTAAGCTTTTATTTCTAATTGTCCGGTGGAAGGCAATAATATTCCTTGACCTGGGGTCTGTTTCAAATATCTCAACACTTTGTGAGCTGCATCCAAGTGAGGTTGGCGAGGCTTGTCCATGAATTGACTCAAAATGTGCACTACATACACAAGGTCTGGTCTAGTGATTGTAAGATAAATGAGTCTTCCAACCAATCGCCGATATTGAGACACATCCTTTAACAATATTCCCTCACCTTGCCGTAACACCAAGTTCTGATCAACGGGAAATCGTGATGGTTTAGCTCCTAGAAAACCAGCATCCTCAAGAACTTCAAGTGCATATTTGCGCTGACTCAAAACAATACCTTGTTTAGACCGTGCTACCTTAATGCCGAGGAAATATTTCAACTGCCCCATGTCTTTGAGCTTGAACTTGCTTGCAAGAAATTGCTTCATCTTCAAGATGTCCTCTAAGTTGTTCCCGGTTACTATGACATCATCAACATATACAAGGCTGTAAATCTTCCTTGGTAATTTCGGACGAAAAGTGAATAGTCTGACCAGGATTGACTAAAACCATAAGCCTGAAGAGCAGCAAAAAGCTTCAAAAACCATTGTCGGGATGCTTGTTTCAATCCATACAATGATTTGTGAAGTTGACAAACTCTGCTCCCCCTTTCGTCCGAAACCAGGAGGTAGCTTCATGAAAACCTCCTCATATAAGTCACCATTGAGAAAGGAATTGTTGACATCCAATTAGTGGAGATGCCAACCCTGCAAAGCTGCTAAACTGAGAAGGATACGAACTGTGGTGAGCTTGGGTACAGGAGCAAAGGTTTCTCGATAATCAATTCCGGCAACTTGACTGTAACCTTTGGCAACAAAACGAGCCTTGTAACGTTCCACGGTGCCATCAGGATTATGTTTGATCTTAAAGACCCACTTACAGCCAATTGGTTTCTTGTTGGGAGGAAGTGGTACCAAACTCCATGTCTTATTTGCTTGCAGGGCCTGAATTTCTTGATTCATGGCTTCTCTCCACTGTAGTTCAAGTACGGCCTGAGAAAATGACTGTGGTTCCTTTTCTAGACTAAGATTGACAGTAAAAGCTTTGTGTGTGGGAGAAAGTCTGTCATAGGATAAGACATGGGCAATGGAATGAGGAGTACCTAATGGCTGAACTTCGCTCGTGGAGGATGATGGTGTAGGGCGAGAAGGAAGGGTTGCCTCAATGTGAAAGCCTTGCAATGTGGTCGGAGTTCTGGTGGCTCTTGTGGACCGTCGTGGTTGTGGAGTGACTTCTTGGGAAGTGGAAGAGTCTGAGATGATTGGAGAATGAGTGGTAGGTGATACGATTGAGGAAGAGGTGGAAGAGTTAGGATTAGAATCAGATTGTGATCCTGGAAGATTTGGAGAGTTAGGATTGGAATTAGATTGTGATCCTGGAAGATTTGGAGAATTAGGATTGGAATCAGATTGTGATCCTAGAAGATCTGGTGACGTGGTGGGATTTTGAATCAAACTCAGATTCGAAAAGATTTGGTGAGAGGTGGTAATCTGTTCAGGACGAATTAAATGAGGAAGGAAATAAGTGACTTAATGGCTGAGAGTTATCAGGAGTCAAAGATGTGGGAGTTCTAGCATGATAAGGAAATTCTGTTTCGAAAAAGATCACATCCCGAGATACTAATGTTTTCTTGTCTTTTAAGCTATAAACATTGTAACCCTTTTAACTGTGAGGATAACCCAGAAAGACACTTTCAGTGGAACGAGGGTCAAATTTACTAGGTCGCAGCGGATGGGTGGAAACAAAACACCTACAACCAAAGACACAAAGCTGGGAATAGGTCGGTGGTTTGTGAAACAACTTCTCAAAGGGTGTTTTCCCTTGTAAGAGTGGTGTTGGTGTCCTATTTATTAAGTAAGCAGCCGTCAATATGGCATCCCCCCAAAAAGGTTTAGGCAAGTGTGACTGAAAGAGAAGTGCAAGAGCAACGTTTAACAAGTGTCTGTGTTTACGCTCAGCGATGCCATTTTGCTGAGGCGTATTAATGCAACTTGTTTGGTGTAAAACACCCTTAGAAGAATAGAATTCGATGCACTTAAACTTGGGACCATTATCACTCCTAACAACCTTGACTCTTTTCCCAAACTGTGTTTCGACTAAAGTGATAAAATGAATGAGTAAATTTCTTGCTTCAGACTTATGATGCATGAGAAAAACCCAAGTACTCCTGGAATGATTATCAACAATTGTTAAGAAATACTGAGCTCCAGAAAGGGATGGGACATGATAGCCACCCCATATGTCCACATGAATTAAATCAAAACAAGAAGTACTAGTCGAAAAACTTAAGGGAAAAGGCTGTCTAACTTGCTTAGCTAGAGGACAAACGGAACAGTGACTGAGATCACAAGTTTTATTTTTCATAAAAGGGAACAAAGAAATTGCCTTGCTAGAGGGATGGTCGAGTCGCTGATGCCACAAGTCTTGAGTTTTGGTCTTCACCACATTGCACGTTCCTTTCTCGGGCATATTGAGGCAGTAAAGTCCCTCACTTTCAGCTCCCTTCCCAATCATCCTCCCCGATTGAAGGTCCTGTATAAAACAAACTTGTTTGATGAATATGGTGACATTAAAGGAATCCAACGCAAGCTTGCTAATATATATGAGGTTTAAGTAGAACAATGGGACGCAGAGGACATTATGCAGCATAAAATGTGAGGAAAAGACTACAGTCCCAATATGGGAGACTTGCAACATGGTACCATCAGGTAATTTGACTGTACGATTATGGACAGGCCGAGATGATGTAAGATGGATAGGATCACATACAATATGGTCACTAGCTCCACTATCTAATATCCAAACCACATCTTTATTGTGTTGTGTGAGAGCAAATGCTTTACTTGACATCTCTTCAAAATCAGGAACGTTACCAACAAAATTTGTAGAGGATGGCTTGGTGAGGGTTCCATCAATAAAACCCTTTTTTTTTTTTTTTTATGGTGAGCACCATAGTCATCGACTGCTCCCATGTCATGTAGTTATCTTCCATCAGAGGTTGTGCAACTAGGACAGCTCCTGGTTGATCTAAATGATGGAGAAAGAGAGGGTGATTGGCATTCTCCCATGGTGTCGAGGCTTTGGAAGAGTTCTGTTGCTGAACTTCAGCCGTCTGTTCTTCTTCTCCGCCCATGAGGTAAGTTGTGTTTTAGGATTTGTGTTTTTGGTTTTCTAGGTTCTCAAGAGCGTAAGCTCTGATACCATAAAGAATTCTTAGAATATGAAGAAGTATTTTCTTAATTTTTAAATTGATGAATGATTATAACGTTTTATACAGCTAATCCCCTAACTTGTAGGACTATCTATGTTGCTAACTATAGTAATACATATCTAGTTAATAACTACTTGATACAACAAATCACCTAACAATAAGTATTCTAGATCATGTAGGATTTGATTCCTCAAGCTGATAATGTTTCTGACTTTTTGACTTTTTGACTTTCTGAAACTCTTCTAACCAAGCTATGCAGCTAAATAAAATGTCAATAGCAGTTTGTGCCTTTCCTCCCACAATTTGGTATTTCGATTTTTCCAAAAGCCTCAAACAATCATCATAAATTTTTCAAAAACCTATCTTAAGATGTAAAGCTTTCTCCAACATCCATTCTCTGAAGTTTACATGAGGAAGCAGAGAACCAAGAAGATTGAAAGGTGCGTTTATTAAGTTGAAGTTGTGGGACATTTACAAAATAGGTGAGCAGTCTCTTCAAGTTGGTGATAATTACATAAAAGGAAATTAACATCTCCCTCATAGCCTTTAGTTATTAGCCTCTCTCTTGTCGGTGATAAGTTGCTGCAAGCTCTCCACACACATATTTGAACTTTTCCAGGTATCTTTGCTTTCAAAGCTTTTTTCTTAATTCTTTAAAGGGATCTCCAGTAGATGAGGAAGTAAGAACATTGCCAAGAACTTGTTCTCTTGCTATCCAATATGTACTATTGACTGTGAAACATCCTCATTTTTCTAAACTCCAATATTGCTTATCTTGCACAGAATGCCAATTACGTACGAGGAATACTAGGTATTTTTTTAGCAACAACAGTGTGACAGAAGGTCTGTACTGATGCAGAAATCCAACTTTTGTTGTGAGAATCAATGAGGTCTGCGACCTTTTCAAAGGTAGAATTTGTACGCATCTGAATCAAGAACTAAAAACAATATGGGACCCAAGAATGATGCCAAATTCAAACATTGGTAGCATTTCCAGTCCTCCATTTAATTCCTGCCTTCAAAATTAATCTTCCACCAAGTATAGTTCTCCAAGAAGAACAAGGCGTTTCTCCTCATTTTGCTTCCCAAAAATCACAATTTGGAAAGTATCTTACTTTATACGAATGAGCAATTATTGAAGTAGGATTTGTGACAATTCTCCATCATTTCTTAGCTGACATAGCTGTTTTAGGATACTAGAATGCAAGAGAGATTGAGGAGAGAATTATGTGTGTATTCATTGATAATAGGAGCCCTATATATAGGGATTACAAAGGTACGATTCCTTATAGCACAATGATTCCTATTCTAATTTGGAGTAGTAAATCTCTCCTATTACAACTATAGAACTAATCCTAGTTTGACAAGGCACACTAATATTCAACATTCTTCAACACTTCCCCTTGTGCCGCTCAAACTTGGTGATGACGCTTCAAACGTTGCCTCATTAAAAACCTTGCTCGAGTAATAAAAACCCTGTAAACAACCTCGAGGAGGAGAAAAAGTGTACAACACTTTCTTCACTTTTTGAAATCAAACATGTGGATATCGTGTCTCCCCCTGATGTCAATATCTCCCCCTAATTGCCACAATCATGGGAGTTCGGATAACTTTCTCAATCCGATGCTCTTCACATGTTTCTCGAAAGTGGATTTAGGTAATGACTTAGTAAATAAGTCCGCTATATTCCTCTGATCGGATTTGATTTACTTCAATTTTTAGAAGTGATTGTTGTTGCTGATTTATAAAAGAACTTAGGCGATATATGCTTGGTGTTGTTGCCTTTGATGAAACCTAATTTCATTTGTTTAATACAAGCTACATTATCCTCATAAATGCATGTAGGTTCATCTGTGGTAGAATTTAAACCACAAGTTCCTCGAATATGTCTAATTACAGACCATAACCATATGCACTCATGCACGGTTTCATGTAGAGCAATAATCTCCACATGATTCGAGGAAGTAGCAACAAGGGTCTATTTTGTAGACCTCCAAGATATCGCAGTGCTTCCCATGGTAAATACATAACCCGTTTGGGAGCGACCTTTGTGAGGGTCAGAGAGATACCCTGCATCAGCAAAACTCATCAAAACATTACCATCATTTTGATGTAATGGAGGAGGATGAGGCCAACAACCCTTGGTGGCGGCGGCGGTAATGTTGCCGGCCATGGCATTTTGGACCGTGGCACTTGGGCCAATGTGGTACGATCTCATCCTTCCGTCATTCCTTTTTTCTCTGTAGAGATAAAACAAGCTCATATCAATCATACATTTTAAGTATCGAAAGATTGTCTTTGCACCAGTCCAATGGCAGCGTGTTGGTGCAGAGCTATGTCTAGCTAACAAGTTCACTGCGACTGAAATGTTCGGTCTTGTGCATTGAGCTAAGTACAATAATGCGCCTATTGCACTTAGATTGGGCACTTCGGCCTCTAGTAATTGTTCGTCCTCATCCTTTGGGCAAAACGGATCTTTTCCGAGCTCAAGACTACGGCCGATCATGGGAGTACTCACAGACTTTACTTTATCTTCATAAAAGCGCCTTAAAATTTTCTGAGTATATGCAGACTGATGGATCAAAATCCCATCACTACTGTGCTCGAGTTCTAATCCGAGATAAAACCGTGTTTTCCCAAGATCTTTCATCTCAAATTCGGATTTCAAGTATTTAGCAGTTTCCTTTAACTCATCTAGAGTTCCAATTAGGTTCATGTCATCAACATAAACTGCTACAATTGCAAATCCGGAACTTGTTTTTTTAATGAACACGCATGGGCATATTTCATTGTTGATATATCTCTTCCCAATCAAGTAGTCACTTAAACGATTATACCACAACCGTCCGGATTGTTTCAATCCATATAGTAAATGTTTTAATCTAATATAAAAAGCACTTCGTGGTTTAGAGCCACTTGATTTAGGTAATTGAAGTCCATCTGGAACCTTTATATATATCTCTGAATCTAGATCCCCATAGAGATATGTTGTAACCACATCCATAAACTGCATGTCAAGTTTTTCAGAAACTACCAAACTGACAAGGTAGCGGAACGTTATTACGTCCATTAAGGGAGAATATGTCTCCTCGTAGTCGATTCTAGGGCATTGTGAGAAACCTTGAGCCATAAGGCGGGCTTTATATCTAACAACTTCATTTTTCTTATTACGCTTTCTAACAAAGATCCATTTATGGCCAACAGGCTTTACACTTGGGGGTGTCTGCGTTACCGGCCCAAATACCTATCTCTTTGCTAGTGAATCTAATTCAGCCTGGATCGCATCTTTCCATTTAGGCCAATCTGCTCTTCATTGACATTCTTCAACTGAGCGAGGTTCGATATCATCATACTCTATAATTCCTTTTGCAACAGAATATGCAAAGGCATCATCAATAGTAGTAGAGTCTCTATTTAATGACTCATGTACACTAGTGTAATTCATGGAGATCTCTATATTCTTTGGAATTGGTTCTGACATTGGAGCGTCTCCCAATGATGTCTCTTGGACATAACCATAATCCGGAATATTCTCATGAGACGGATTATTTATATTGATGATTAATGGATTATTTTGTGTCAAACCCGCTTTCTTTCTTGGATGAGAATCCATTGAACCTTTGAGCCTCCCAGGTTTCCTTGTAGGGAGCTCGGCCTGAGCCACAACGCCACCATCATTGTGGGTGGTAGTGATGTGCCCAATAACACTAGGGACAGCGCCATGTCCTGTATTTTTAGGGACATCTATCCTTGTAGGCTCGTTTGCAGCAGGTATGTGTGATCTCGTCACTTTAGCGCGCGATATCAGAAAACGCATTAAGCATCCATTCTACTTCGTTCTGAAGATCGAGAATTCTCCGCACTTCAATTTCGGATTATGCCGTTCGAGGATCAAGATGAGACAAAGTGGGGACAAACTATGACAATTCCTGTCGTTCATGTTGAACATTAATGTTTTTATCTCCTCCTAACGATGGGAAGATTATCTAATCAAAGTGACAATCCACAAATCTAGCGGTACAGAGATCGCATGTCAAGGGTTCTAAATAGAGAATAATAGTTGGAGAATCATATCCAACATAAATGCCTAATCGTCTTTGAGGGCCCATTTTGGTGCGCCGTGGCAGCGTAAGTGGCACATAAATTGCACACCCAAATATGCGTAAGTGTGAGACATCAAGCTCATACCCACTAACCATCTGGAACGTAGAAAATGGTTAAGTGGCAGTGGGCCTCAAACGAATAAGCACAGCTATATGTAATATTGCATAGCCCCAAGCAGAAATAGGGAGATTGGTGCGCATTACCAATGCTCTAGCAACCATTTGTAGTCGCTTAATGGTGGCTTCTGCGAGACCATTTTGAGTGTGAACATGAGGAACTGGATGTTCAACTTCAATCCCAATAGACATGCAATAGTCATAAAAAAGCTTTAGATGTAAACTCCGCAGCATTGTCAAGACGTATTGACTTAATAAGATGATCAGGATGGTGAGTCCTTAATTTAATAATTTGTGCTAGGAGTTTAACAAATGCAGCATTCCTCGTGGACAAAAGCATGACATATGACCAGCGTGTCGATGCATCAACCAACACCATAAAGTATCTAAATGGTCCGCAAGGTGGTTGAATAAGTCCTCAAATATCTCCTTGGGTTCTTTGCAAGAATGGAATGTTTTCTTTTGTGTCCTTTGCATAGGATGGTTTCGATCCAAATTTTGCTAAAGAGTAGGCTTTGCAGAATGAAAGATGGGCTTTAGAAGTAATCAATGATGATTTTGGTTGAGCCATGAAGTCACAATTGATTTTAGAAGTAAAATAAGGAGACGAATTAGAGTGCATGGTGTCAATACCATGTTGTCGCCATAGGCGGTAGGCGGCGCCGGCCATATTTGGCCGATCTTGCACAGTCATGGTGTCGTGAGGCACAAGTGCAGCTCCTTGAACCAATTTTTGGTTCTTACTTCTCTTCGTTCTGAAGAATGGATGTCTGTGTGAAGTCTTTAGTATTCGGATCATCATATCACGACCTGGGTGATCCAAACGGTTGTGCCAAAGCCTATATGTGTTGGAATCCCATAAATCATTGATAGGAGCATTTTAAAGTGGTATTTTAATAGTTAATTCCTCACATTTTGCTTAGTTAATTCCTTAACGAATCGATTTTTAACTCAATTTCTATTTTCTTAGGTACATTGGAGTAAATGATGGTGAAATGAGCATTAGGTCCACACTTACCTATAAATGGTGGAGAAAAATGGAAATGTACTAAAATGTCAATTTTACACATTTTCCTACTCCGGCTAGGAGAAACCAAGCCAAGCAAGGAAGAAGGAGCGGCCGCCTGACCAACTGAACTCGAAATGAGCTGAAACTTTCCAGATCCATTCTAGACATCCTAAGGATCGTTTCTTATGAAGAGTGCCAGAGCTAGAATTGAGTGGAAGGCCTTCAAACAGTCAGCCCAATTTCCTGCAGAAGCAAAACTGGAAAACTGGACCCGTAAGGAGTCCAGCAGAGATTCTGGCCCAAAGGCATGGAAATAAATTCTGAAATTTTACCAAAATGATCTACACTCATGGTAGATCATTTCATATGAAGAAGTCAAGAGCCAAAACTGAATTCCTGTTGGAGAAATAATTGAAGGAATAAAGGGGCAGAAACTGACCTAAAACCAGCTCAATATTCACATGTTCATGTTTCCTACCCACATGAAGAAAGCTAGATGCTTTTCTCTTTTTCCTTGGATATATTTTTCTGCTCCAATAGATCATCATCACTTCCATACTTCTGCACCTTCATGCCTTGCTTTCATTTCATCATTACTCCATCTTTTCCATATTTTACAAACCACTTTCATTATTTTTCTTCCATTTATCATTTCACTCTTCTTTTTCTTCCCTATATAAACACCTTCTCCTCTCACTCTAAACAGATTCCTTCATCCATTTCATCTTCTTTGTCTCTCCATTTCCATTCCATTTTTCTCTCCATTCTCTAGTTGCAAAATTCTGCGTTTTCAAGTAAGAAGAAGAAGAAGAAGATGGAGCCGGGAATATCATATCCTCCATCGTCCACCTTGAAGGCTTGCTTCCAAGATTCAAGATTTCAACGTTTCAAGCACTCCATCTCCATCTCCAACTCACGGTGTAATTCATTCTTTTTCCTTATTTAATTTCGTAGGAATTTGTTTCTAGTTAACAATAACATTAAGGGCAAAGTTTAAGCCCAATTTCTATGTTTGAATAAAAATTGTGATTTCTTTATGTTGATTTTTATGTTGCTTATGTGAGATTGCTTAATTGATTTTGGATTATGGAAAACTTTTATATGTACGTGTTCTTTGATGGCCAACTTAGGATATATGCATGTAATTGGTGCTAGATTTAAGTAGTAAAGGCTTTGGACAAAAGTCGAAATCAATTAAGGAGGATTGCAAATAGATGGACTTTTTCATACTAGGTTGTGCACTTTGGTTGACATCCTTTCTTTGTTCTTCATGCATTGAATGTGTTCTTGATTAGCTAGTTTTCTAGACTATGATTGCATGTTCAATAGGTTTAATTTAGGTGCTTTCACTTAGATTAAATATTCAAGGAAAGTAAAATATGGGAAATCATTTGCTTTGAATGTTTCACATGGTCAACTTATTTCTCATGACATAGATAATCAACTATAGGAATTGTAATTGGATTTCATTCATATGATTGTAGTTTTGATCTTTGTTTCTTGTGTTCCACCCTTGTATATGTGTTTTTACACTTTCTTTATTTCATTTAATTTTAATTCCAATTCTATAATCTCAAAACCCCCCTTTTTATATTAACTTGTATATATTTTTATTCTTTATTTTATTTTTGTACATAATACTTTTTACTTTATTATTTTAATTCTTTATTTATTTGTTTTTTTGACAATGACAGGTGTACCCTCAATCCCCGGAATAGAACGATCCCTATTTGCTTATACTACTAACGATGTTTTCAGGGTTAAATTATGCGCTTGCTTTGAGCGTATCAATCATCTCTCATGACATGGTTAGATTCAATAATTTGAATAGTGGTTGCATACAACCCAATGGAATGACACATAAGTTTCTCTAAGACTCGTTTATGTCATTAGTCATTAGAGGTGATGCAAAGGAACTCTTGTCCATTCTCACAATGTGTTTCCACATGAAAACCATTAGCTCTTGTATCTTTAAAGCTCAAAAGGGTTCTTCCGGCCCTATGAGCGTAGAGAGCTTCAGTGACATTAATGATTGTGCCATTTGGCAACAAGAATTGAGCTGTTCCTCGACCATGAATTAATTTAGATGACCCTGCCATCGTAGTCACTGAAGATCGAGTGGGTGTCATCTCAAGAAATAACTGCCTATTTCGAAGTATGGTGTGCGTAGTAGCACTATCTATGAGGCATTCTAGCTCTCCGGGAAACATAGTTGAATGAATAAAGTTTGAATCAAAATCGATACTTTATTTCAATGAAAGCCAGTGATTATGTCAAAGTTTCTAGATCAAAATTTTAATCCAAATCAAGCTTTAGACAAGTAGTAATTACTCAATCGTTTCGGTAACTCCAATTAAGCATGACCAGGAAAGTAAGAGAAGATGTCAGTGGAGTAAACCTCGCTTAAGTACCACTTATCTCAACTATTTTCCTAGACATCACATTTAATTGGATGAGCCTAGTTGCGAAAGAGTTATAACCAATATCTTTGTTGACAATAGTTTTCAAAGTTTAAATGGTCAAATTTTGATGCTTACGAACGCTCTTAGTTCGTAATTTTTTGATGCTGACGAACGCTCTTACTCCATCGTTTACGAACACTCTTAGTTCGTATATAGCGTGAACTCCCCACGGTTTTGCTTTGAGAATCGAACCCACGTTACAGAAAGGTGGGATGTAGAAGAAGGGAGGTTGTAAGTCCCCGAAGAAAAAGAAGAAATTAAAGTACGGAAAGCGGGAACTTTAATATAAACACTTACTTGTTGATTTGGAGCTTGAAACCTTGATTCAGATACTTGCAATAGAAGATGACCAGAGCTGCTAAGCTTGGTTGGCGGCTGTCAGAGCTGGCCAGAATAGGAAAAATTGGCCAAAACAATTTCTGCTGGTTTTTCTAGATGAGGTGCAGTCGCTGTGGCGGCCGGTTCGGGGGCTTCTAGACCAATTATGGAGAATTTGGTTCAGGTTCCTGAATCCTGAGATCGAGATGCTGCTGTTGGCAAAATTTGGTGGCAATCTGAGGTTTGGAAGTTGGTGAACCGGTGGAAAGTTTGCTGCTGATGGTTTTTAGCTTCCGATGGCTGGTTCAGTGTGTTTCCTGCTGGTTCTACCGCTGGTTCTGGACTCTTGGTGTTGAGAGCTTCAAGGTGTGTGACGGGGGCTGAAAAGGTCCCAAGGTTTTGTATTGGGATTTAGGATTTTGGTTATTTGTGGTTAACGCTCGTGCTGATAACGTGTTTTAGGATACTAGAATGCAAGAGAGATTGATGAGAGAATTATGTGTGTATTCATTGATAATAGGAGCCCCATATATAGGGATTACAAAGGTACAATCCCTTAGAGCATAATGATTCCTATTCTAATTTGAAGTAGGAAATCTCTCCTATTACAGCTATAGAACTAATCGTAGTTTGACAAGGCACACTAATATTCTACATTCTTCAACAACTAAATTGTATGCATAAATATTTTTGAACCCCATGCCACCTTCATGCTTAGAGATACAAAGTCTTTTCCAACTTCTTCAATGAACTTTCTTCTCTTCATTTGTATCACCCCAAAAGAAAGAAGCTCATAGTTGATGTATATCATCACATAAATCTTTTAGAAAAAGATAGCAATTCATAGAATATAATGGCATAGTCAGAGCAACTACTTTTATTAAAATCTTTGTACGTACCTGCACAACTGAGGATCTTGGCCTTCCTGTTTACTAGTTTCTTGGACAGCTTCTCTTTTAGGTATTGAAAATTTTGAGATTTAGACTTTCCAACACTCAATGGGAGACCCAAGTACCTATCATGTTCTTCAACACATTTCACCTTCAAAACTATAGCTAGCTCAGCTTGGATGCTTGCATGCACATTTTAATTTACTAAACACCACACTACTCTTCTGAAAGTTAATTTTTTGACCAAAGGCACGTTCATAAATATTCAAGATGTTCTGTAGGAAAGACATTCCTCTAGAATAGTTGCACCAAACAAGAAGCTATCATCTGCCAAAAAAAAAAAAAAAAAAAAAAAGATGGTGCAAGGTTGGAGTTTGTGGATACATTTTCAATCCTTAAATAGCCCCAAAATCAACAGCTTGTGATAGTAAAGCACAGTGGCGTATCTAGGTGGAAGGTTATCTGGGCTATAGCCTAGACGAGATTTGAGCCTAAAAAGTCTCAAGTATAGGTATATTTACCATCAGCTCATAGTAGGCCCAAAGAAAAAAAGAAAAAAAAAATTATCTGCAAGACTGCAACCAGTTCCTCGCCTCCTAGAACGCACAGGCAGCACAGCGGCACAACAGCCAGTTCTTCTCGAGCCCACGAGTCTAGTTCTTCTTCCTGCAGTTCCTTTCATTGCAGTCATCTTCTCCGGCTTTCCTCATCCAATCTTACAGGCTTTGTTTTTTGATTTGCTCCAAACGGCGACTCAGCGGGGTATTTCTTTTCTTTTCTGATCAATTCTCTGATTTCTCTCTTGATTGGTTATTTGGTTTAATGGGTTTGTTGATTATGCATTCTTAACTTTGGATAGTGGCTCTGAGCTGGAATGAAATGTATGATTTAGCATTGGTTTTGGTTCGTTCATTCGCTTCAGGTCGGTAGTATTTACCTCCTCTCTTGTAGATGGCATTGGCCGCATTGCTTTGTGTTGATTTTGGGATTGTCTCTTTGAATGAAGTCAATGAACCCAATATTTTCTGTTTTCCTTGTGATAATGTTTAACCCAATCTAATAAGCTATTAGGATACAGCATCTTTGATGTTTTCTAATTGAATAGTTTATCAGACTAATACTCTTTGCAGTAGTAGCTGGCAGTTTTCTATATCATCTTTGATGTTGATAACTTGATATTAGTTGTTCTTGACTTGTTGTTAGTATAACTTGGGCTCGTGTTTGATTCTGAAAATTAAACTGAATTAAGAAAAAGATTGAGGATTTGATATTGTTGATTGTTTGATACTTCGATTCTTGCCTGTTCTATGTAAAATTGAGTTTTTGGGAATACTCTTGTATATTACTACGCATATTGGCATGTTCTATTGAGCTTTTGTTTGTTTAATTTGGGGTTGGTGGAATCAAATTTTTGTGCACTATAATTAGCCTAGACCATTTTCGGATCCTGGATACGCCACTGGTAAAGCATATAGTCGCTCTGCACATAAGATAAACAGGTAGGGTGACAATGGATCACCCTGCCTAATGCGTGTTGTTGGTTTCAACATTTCAGTTGGTTTTCCATTTACTAGAATAGCATAGCTAACAAATATAACACAACTCATCACCATATCAATCCATTTGGATGAAAATCTGACCTTCAATTACATGGCATACAGAATAGGCCATTCAAGGCGATCATATGCCTTACTAATGTCTAGCTTAAGGGAAACTAAACCTTCTACCTATGTTCTCAGCTTATGCATGAAGTGTGCTGCTTCAGTGGCTACAAGTGTGTTATCTAATATTAATCTTCCAGACACATAAGCACTCTAAGTAGATATATGATTTTAGTCAGTCATTTCTTCAATCGATTGGCACTAACTTTGGAGCTAATTCTGTAAATTACAATTCATAAAGCTATTGGCCGAAAATGAGAAGCAGCAGTAAGGTTTTTAATATTGGGGATGAAGCATATATGAGTAAAATTTGATTCTTTCTAATGTCACCTTTTTTACAAAAAAAATCTGATAGCTACACAAACATCCAAACCAACCACATGCCAATATTTTTAGAAAAAGTTCTCATCAGGCCTTGACTCTTAAAAGGGTGCATTTGAAATAAAACAACTTCTATTTTATCATCTGAATATGGCAGACCCAAATCATCATTCATGAATGCAGTTACATTCAATGGAGTTGCTGTGAAGATTTCAAAAATAGCATTATCATATACTCCCTTAGAAGTGAAAGTCATGTTGTAAAAACCTAGGAGTAGTCTTTTGATGTCTTCCGGTTCATCCCTCTTTTCTCCAGCATCAGTCTTGAGTCCTTTAATACAATTTCTTCTTTTCCTGTTAGATGCCTTAAAATGAAAGTATGCTAAGTTTCTATCCCCATCCTTCAGCCAGATTGGGCTTGATCGTTGCCTCCAGTATTTTTCTTGCTGCGAAAGTAATTAACTTTGTTTGACATGTAACTTTTTATGCTCCTCATACTGCCTTGGTGAGAAAGGTTGTTTCATAATATCATGCAGTTTCTCCTGAATTTCTCGGAGTTCAATTTTCTACTTCTGAAATTCAATACTATGCGAGTGCATAAGTTGATTACATGTTGCAGTAATTTTTTATCTCAACTGCTGCAGCAGTTAAAGGTGTGCACCAGTTACATTTGATAATTTCAGTACGCTACTCATTGCCATGCCATATCTCTTCAAAACGAAATCATTTTGTTGATCTTCGATTTTGACCACGCTCAGCTCTTGCTTCCACTAAAATGGGATTGTGATCAGAGTCAAAAAGAGGCAAGGCAACAACTCTGTTGTGTGGAAATTCCTCTAATGCACAAATTGAAATCCACGATCAAGTCTTTCCTCTGTGAATCTGTTAAACCATGTGAATCTGCATCGCACATACCCATGTCCAACAGTCTTGCAGCAGCCGTAGTACTTCTAAATTGCATTATTGGAGCACTAGCTCGAGGCGGGCCACCGGATTTGTTAGGAAGTCGTGCACTACTTAAATATTAGAAGAAAAGATAAATAAGTCATATATGACTAGTTAAATGTTAAATTTGGTTTAAATCATGTGTTATCCTAAGTTAGTCTATTATCTTTTAATGTTTATATTAAATTACTCCACCTAACCCCTGATTTTGTTCCCATTTTGTTCTTGAAGACAAATATAGGGCTACTGATGAAACTGGTTTTATTTGTTTAGAAGCAAATTGGACAAATTCGTTGATAGAAGAGAAGTTATAAAAGTAATTTCAAATTTTTGATCGCAAATAACTTTTCATAAATTTTATGTATGATTAGATTGACATACTATAGTTAATGGTCCTAGCATTATCATACTCAATTCATACTCAATTGATGAGGGGTGGAGAATGGTGCTAGCTAGGATTAGGTCCTCTAGACATAATCAAGAGAACATTAATCACTTATCAGGTTACTAACTACGTCTCAAATTGCTATTAACATGTCTCATATCGCTAATCATATTACTAACCATAGGCTTGAGCCAACATCCAACAATCGAACTCAATCATGTCACTAACCATGTCTCAAGTCGCTAATCATGTCACTATGTCTCATGTCTCAATATACACAACTTTGACAAAAATTGGAGAAATATTTGTGAAGATTATATTATTTTTTGAGAACCAAACCAGCTAACAGAGCATAAAAGAATTTTTCAAAACCATGCGTACACAAGTTTGATTTACAAAATAAAAAAATAGAGTAGCGTACGCGAACAAATAAAAATTAAAAAACAATCATGTCAATATCTGATAACGTTAACCTAGTATATTAAGGGATGGTGCTCCGACATCCTCCACTGAATAAATTATCAAATTCGACCAAAGGAAGAAGAAAACAAGGTGACCTAACCATCCTAGTAAGGCAGATCGAAGACTCGGAAGGAAGGCAGGCCTCCGGCCAGTATCATCTCAGAAATGCAGCATATTCTCATAATTTCCTCCTTTTGCTTGTTGGCAATGGCTTTCCCCAATATGCTCAACGCAACCAAAAATGAGTGCAAAGAATTGAAGTGCCGGGATGATGGCCCGGGTATCCATTTCCCATTCCTGCTCAAAGATAGACACCCACATCACTGTGGGTATCCTGGGTTCGTCGTTTCTTGCAATCAGAGAGATGAGACAGTCCTTGAGCTGCCACAAATTCCATTCAACTTCGCTGTCAGAAGCATAGATTATAGGTATCAGGAAATCGAACTATACGACCCAGAAAATTGCCTGCAGGTGAAGCTTATAAAAATTCAGAACATGTCAACCCCGCCCTTCGTCTTACTGTACCCTATGGATATTACCTTGTTCAATTGTTCTTCAGTTATACAAGACAACTCTTATATGGCTCTCAGCTGCCTTAGCAGCCCCGGCCACCAAATATATGCCGTTAATTCTGACTTTCCAATTGATCATTTCCTACAGTCTTGTACGAAGATGTACAATGTTTTATCAGTTGCGTCAGTAAATCAGGATTATGTTGTGGGAAATTGGTCTACCCCAATGTGTACAGAATGTGAAGCAAGGGGAAAGAGGTGTACATTGCGAAATAATTCGACCATATGCATTGATCGGCCAGCAAGTAAAGGTAACCTAGCCTATACTTAATTTGTTCACATATACCCTGCCTATGACATGGTGATTATCCTCCCTTCATGAACTCGCAATTGAAAAAACTAATTGCAATCACTGATCTTCTACAGGTTTTTCCTTTTTAGTACTCTCTCCCGTTTTAATTTCTATGTTTTACTTGTCTTTTACAGGTAGGAAAACGAAACTAGTAGCTACAGGTGAGTCGCCTAATTGGTCTTTGCTTCCGTTTCATGTCCAAGGACAGTGTGGTTATAATTACACGTATTATATATTTCTCTATTTTTACTTAAGATTTCATATGCAGGTGCCACCTTAGGTTCATTTGTTCTTATACTATTCATCCTTGCAGTCCACCGCATCTATCGCTATGATAGAGATGCAAAAGAGAATCGATTAAAGATTGAAAGTTTTTTGGAAGATTACAAAGCTCTCAAGCCAAGCAGATATTCCTATGCTGATATTAAGAGGATTACAAATCAATTCAAGGACAAGTTGGGCGAAGGAGCGTATGGAACTGTTTTTAAAGGAATGCTTTCTTCTGAATTTTTTGTTGCTGTGAAAGTCCTCACTAGTTCCAAGGGAAATGGGGAAGAGTTCATTAACGAAGTAGCAACTATGGGTCATATCCACCACGTCAACGTGGTTCGCTTAGTTGGCTTCTGTGCAGATGGATTTAGACGAGCTCTTGTTTATGAGTTCTTGCCCAATGGTTCACTACAAGATTTACTTTCATCAGAAAACAATAAGAATAGTATCCTTGGTAGGGATAAGTTGCATGATATAGCTCTAGGCATAGCCAAAGGAATTGAATATCTTCATCAAGGGTGTGATCAACGAATCCTTCATTTTGATATCAAACCCCATAATGTCTTGCTAGACAACAACTTCACTCCAAAACTCTCTGATTTTGGTTTGGCCAAGTTGTGTTCTAAGGATCAGAGTTTAGTGTCAATGACTACGGCTAGGGGAACCATGGGGTACATTGCACCTGAAGTGTTCTCCAGGAACTTTGGAACAGTGTCTTACAAGGCAGACGTCTATAGTTTTGGAATGCTATTGCTTGAGATGATACAACAGAGAAGGAATATTGGTGCAACGACCACAGAAAACACCGACGATGTTTATTACCCTGAATCAATTTATAATCTTCAAGAAGGCGGAGAAAGTACAGAAATTCACACTGACCGTGAAGGAGATATCAAAACAAGACTTGCAATCATAGGGCTCTGGTGCATCCAGTGGCACCCAGTGGATCGTCCTTCCATGAAAGTGGTGCTTCAAATGCTGGAAGGAGGTGAGAACTTAACAATGCCCCCAAATCCTTTTCGCTCTACAAGGGATACTACAGGAGTAAATGCAACTGATCGTGCAAGAAAGTTAAACCTACAGTTAGAAAGAATTGTTGAGTTGGAGTAAAATGTGAGTTATTGTTCACTTTTCATGTCTTGTGGTTAGTTCTTGTGACGAAAGAATATTCCAATAATACACGAATTAGTGCAAACTAAACTTTTAAGTTTTTTATTTTATTTATAATTTTGGCAATAGGCTCTCTCTCTCTCTCTCTCTCTCTCTCTCTCTCTACCTATGCAAAAATTAAAGAAGTGGGTGACAAAAAATTTCCACGTTATTCCTCCCTTCATCAATAACAACTTGCATCACACGGGTATGAGATTTTGACTCTCTCTCTATTTACCTATGCAAAAATTAAAGAAGTGGGTGACAAAAAATTTCCACGTTATTCCTCCCTTCATCAATAACAACTTGCATCACATGGGTATGAGATTTTGACAAAAAAAAATCTTATTCAAATTTAATGGAACTTATTATCCTATTTATAATAACGAAATGTATTTGTTTGTACACTATACAGCAAGCAAATGATGAAATAATCTCTAATTCGGGTGATTTCTTGCAAGGATAATTGTTGAACAAGAAACTCACACAATGAATGAATTATATTGTCATTTGATCGGAATGAAGAGGGTCCTCTTTTTAATATTAAAAGATATTAAAAGAATGTGTCTCTGGGACTGTAAATATATTTTAAGGGACTGTGAGTCTTAAGTCTTAACCACGTGTATTAAATTAAAATGTATATTTATTCTCAGTCATTAGATTCACTGGTCCCTTATAATTTTTCTTCAAAAAATGTTTCTTAGGTGATCAAGATTAGCGTCTCTCTAATAAAGATCTTTCAGTAAGGCGGAAGGATTCTCATGTTATTGCATTTAGAGCCTAATAATAAGATGGAATTTTTTTTTTCTTTGATCGAGATCACACTGTATCTTCAAAGGCTTCCTAGGTCTAGAGACTAATCCGTGTGCGGAGGGTCATGTCAAAATGCTTCCTCCCCTAGCCACCAAGAATAGATTGAGATTTAAACTCCAATCAGCGTTGGCGAGTGTGAGCCCCGGAAAAATTCAAAGGTATTAGTGAGATCGTTTAAGGAATTAAATTTTTGATCTTGGTGATTATATTAGTACTCGGGAATATTTATCCAAATTTTTCACAAGGTGGAATATGTTATTTTTGGACTCGATAATAAAATATGCGTCGCAACGAGTCCGTGAGAATTTCCGGAGAGTTTTTCGGATACCCGAGCTAATTTTTACGGAATTTGAAAGTTTGGAATTAAAGAAATTGTTAAAGGAAATAGGAAAACACGTGGAGCTATCTCAGCCCTCTATTTCCTCCACCGACTGATCGTGGCCGTTTGTTTTCTTTTAAATTGGATGGGATGAGATCGGATTGATCTAGAAGGCTCGGGAATGCTTCGAGCTCCCTCTGACCCGCGACGCGTCCCGACGACCCGAGAAGAAGACCCGGTCGGAACTCCTCCGTCCGGCCATCTCCCGGCGGAGAACCACCAGCGTTCAATTCCTCTTCTCAACGTCAACACGCCCATGGTGGTGGATTATACATGCACGGATCGTGGGGAGAGATTCGAAGCTTGGAAACTTGAAGCTTTTCCGGCGACTTCGGCATCGTTTGGGTTTTCTGAGGTATGAAACGTACTCTTCTCGTCGAGTTATACGTCTGGGTATAATTAGTTTTTGGATTTGGTCGAGTTTAATGATTTTCGATTTTGGGTTGGTTTCGGCTCCGCCATGATTTTCGACGCCGGCGGCTGTTCTAGCTCTTCTGGGTTCGTTTTCCGTCTTGCCTGCACCTGTAGACGCGTCAACCTCGACTATAGCTGGATGTTCGAAGCTGCTGGGTTGGTGTACTCTGGCTCCTCCGTTTGTTCATCGTCGAAATTCCGGGAAGTACCGTGTCTTGAAATTGAGCCTAGGTGAGCTACGTTATCTATCTTTAGCCTTGGAGAATTTTGGTTGCTGTTGCCAGATGGGTGTTGTTATGCATGGAGTTTTGGTTTGAAAGTAAAGAACAGGGAGAAGTTATTGGAGAGTGAAAGTGCAAAGATTAAGAAAATGGTTATTAATCGGAATTGAAGTAGTGATTTCGTTTGCAATGATTTTGGTTGATGAATGAAATTGTCGATGGTACTAGTTTTGGGTTTTGGGTTTTGGTACAAATGCAGAGTTAAGTGGGTGTCCTTAGTAGTTTTGGACACACTTCATTTGAATTGGAATGTTGTTGGGTGTCCATAGTAAATTCAATGAAATTACTATGTGACGTGATTGTGAAGAAAAACAGAAATTAAATGTTAGAAGGCATATAAATTGGTCAGTATTCCAATTTTAAGTGAGTGAAATGTTCGGTAATTGGGCTAATTATTGAATTTGTCAAGCTTAGTCAATATTGGTCAAACATTGGTCAACTTGGGTGAACCTTTGGTCAATCATGGTCAAATCAGGAAAAGTTGGTTGGACGATTAGATAATCGTCGAGATTATAAATAATGGTTTAACGGATTATTAACGATCATTATGTCGGAATCTAGGACTCTAGTTACCCGAGGAACGGAATGTTCGTGAATCTCGGACAACGTGAATTAAACGACTTCGGAATCCAGGTATAGGGGATTCGGGGCCTTTCTCGATTAGTAGTTTTCCTGTTTTATATAAAGTGATGCATGATGCATGTTAAATTATATGGTATGGTTATGTTTAAATGCAATGTATGCTAACCATTCCATGAGAGATATCGTTGATGGCTTGAGAGCGAAAGGGGCACTGACTTCCTTGGGTTCGATCCCTTAAACCTCCGGAGGGTTAGCTACACCGGTCGGACAGTGCGCGATCGTAATGACGACCCGATTCCGTGTGTGTAGCTAGGTAGCGGACGCTCTCGCTACGCTTACCTGGTTATGAATTGATTTGAGGTAAGGTCGTGTAGTTGGTCTATGGGACCGGCCATCAGGTATCGTTTTGGGCCCGTATTTACTTGAAGATCGGAAAATCATTTAAGTTGTCATTCTTAAAGAAAATGCATTTACATATGTTTTTATGCTGGCGCCACAAAAGTTTATTTAAAGGTTTTCAAATCTAGCCGGGGTGAAGCCCCTGTTGAGCAGCGAGGACGAATCACGAAAGTTCACCCCTACAACAGTATGGATGCAAGTACTGTGCACTGGTGACGGGACTGACAGACGGAGCGGGTGTGCGGAGTCAACTTCGGTAAATTCCATTTCTTGATTGTTTAGTGTTATCTCAGAAGTAGTTGATTGATCATTTATTCTAAATTCGATACTCGGAGATGTCGATTATTTCTTGACTCCTTGTTGACTCAAGCTCTAGACGAACAAATATTTGAAATAAAAGTTTTCAAGTTTTCACCTCAATATTATTTTAAACGTTTTCGCTGTGCGGTTTACGAAAAATTATTTAACAGAATGCCTTGCGGGTTTCTGGAATGTAAATCGAACCTTCGGTTTATGTTTCGGGGTCTCGCGGCACTGTGACGTGCTCAAGCTGGTGAGGTGCAGTTTGGGGCGTTACAGCGAGATTCGAAGGCTTTTACCAACTCGACCACCTGTGGTGGTTACTTATAGATTAGTTATACAAAAGATCACCCCATGCTAGTCATATTCATTATTATGAGATACATTACTTGTCGTCTATTTATCATGATTTATTCATATGTTTCCAATTAGTTAGCTCTAGTGAAAATTAATTGCCAAGCTCTTAAAACTATGCTCGTAAAATGAACCATTAACTCCGAAATTAACTTGACTATCAGTTTCTTAGAGCAACTCCAACAGCTTCCCCATATTTTAATTTTTCTCTACTTTAGGGAAAAATGAGGCTCTTTTGCTTCAACAGATTCCCTATAACTATCCCTATTTTAGGGAAAGTGAGGAAAGAGAATACCAAATTCCCTATATTTACAGCAATCTCTAAAATTTTAAGGAAGAATATGGAGATTTTAGAGATTGCTGTAAAATAGGGAATCTGTTGGAGTTGGAGAAGAAAAAGATGCTAAAGCTTTGACTTGTGCTTCTCTATTATACAGAAATTATAGGGAAGCTGTTGGAGTTGCTCTTATGTGGAAATTGGTTTCTCATGTAACCAATGGTGAAGCCTGTTAATTATTGTTTACTTTTTTTTTTAATGATTACATAATAAATCTATCTATACCATAAAATCAAGCGCTCATCAAAAATGAATTGCCCAAATATTATTTTTGTAAAACAAAAAAAAAAAGGAAAAACTTACATGGGAAAAACTTGAAGCAGGTGACAATTGAAGGGCATTCACTAACCACACATACATTGCATGGGTATGAGACTAATTATTAAAAATATGCAGCAAAGGCTTCTGTTAACAAAAATGGAGTAGCAATTAGTTGTCTATTAGTCGAATTCAGTACCTTCTACCTAAAAAGAGAAGAATTCACTTTTTAGAAGTCTTCACAGCTCTAGGAATTGCACCCACGAAGTTGCATAAGATGATACCAAATAAATAAGAACATCTATATATATAAGTCGATTACTTTAAGGATCCTAGTCAAATTGAAACATTCAACTAACTCTACTAATCTCGGGACCGGCAGTGACATTTATATAAATACCATATATCTAAGGAAAAGAAGAAAACAAGAAAGTTGCTTTCTATTGAGAGGAAATGAGAGAAGACTTGTAAAAGAAATAGTGAGTCTGCTCCTTTAGGTCCTCTTTGGGAGTCCCATTCAGAAGAGCTACATCTTCTTGCAAAGAAAAAGGATAATGGACCTAGCTCACTTTGGCTAGTAATTATGACTTCAATTTTATCAAATACAACTGATTCCCATATGGCTTCTTCGGTGTTTGAGCAAGTTTTGACTCCATCAGGTGTTGAAAATATTTTAACTTCTTTGAGAGTGCTTGTTAGGTAAATACTTCCTTATTGTATATTGAGAAGAGGTTTGCTCTACTACCTGATGAGGTTATTGTTACCCAAGAGCTTGTTGCTCTAATTGCTCCTGTTGCTCTAATTGCTCCTGTTGCTCCTATTGCTTAACTTGTGGCTAAGACACTAATGAATCTGGTGTGAATACTCTGCCTACTTGTACTAACTTGGCTGATAATAGTGTAATTACTCCTGGAAACGTTGGCACTAGTCTGGATTGATTTGACCTTGCAAGAGCTCATCGCGTACAACAAAGTCTCAGGGACAATGTGAGATTGAGTTTGTTTTTGCTTTATGGAGAATGGTGATGAAGTATTCAAGGAAAATTTTAGTAAGTTTCGCCCTAAGAAACCGAAGAAAAAAATTAAATGCATCATATACTTCTCAAGTTAAGAAACTTCAAGTTAACTTGCAGTGTCACTATCTTTTTAAGAATAGAATACGTACCGTGAAGGCGTGAAGTTTAAGTTTGATTATTCTTATATCTTCTTGAGAATTTACTTTTGATTTCTTCCTACTCACTCTTGATTTCTTTATTTGATGATTTGTCATTTTGTTATTTTTATGTTTTATTTTTCCTTTGTTAATAAATTTACTCACTTTGTCAACATAAAATAAAAACTTTATCCCTTTAAAAAAAAAAAAACTTTATCGAATTAATACAAAATATAAAATATTTTCTTCAAACATCAAGATTGAGGCATCCTCACTTCTGTTGAAAATATGTCCCTTTCTGAAACTCGGATAACACACTTGTAGGGTTTATATTCAGTGGTGTATGTGCGTGTCTGTGTGTGTGCATGTAAAAGTTGACTAACTTGATCCCTTTTTTTGTCTAATTTGAAGAATGGTATGTAAGCTTGAATCCAAACCCGTCATCTCCGTTCAAAGATCATCCCATTATATGAAGATAATATTCATATATCTTTTTTTTTTAACTCAAATTTGACTAGTATCAAATTAATATTATCTTCGTTGCCAGCTAGAACTGTATTCCAGCCTTGGATGCATTTCTATTCAGAGCATTTTAGATAATTCTCCTAGTTTGACTATCAAGACATTTCTTGACAAGCACACAATCAATTTCAATTTAAGAACATTGAAAGGTCATATAATGAGATATTCATACGACCAAAATGATATCTTTCAGATATCTCTAATGTTTATGTACTTTTCCAACTAAAAACCATCTTTAAGATGATCACTCATAGGGCTTAAAAATGCAAATATGTACTTTTACCAAATTGGGGTATGCGTCACCATTTTGATTTTGCTAAAGAATATGAAGTGCTTGGCATTCCAAGAACCATCACCAGCAAAGTAAGCCAACCATATGGTAAATCAAATCACTAGCCACTAGATATCAATGATGCTCAGTGAAGATTCCTCCTGAATCCAAAACCCAAATGCAAGGAAATAGAGTACCATACAGAAAACTTGAGATGATCGATCTAATGATGCTTCCTAAACAGCAAGTATTACCTTCGAAACAGCAGCTGCACAAACAACTCCTCCAACCACTACCCCAAATCTCATTTTCTCATTATTCCCCAATACAAATTTGCAGGACTCTAAAGAGATGCGAGATTGTCTATACAGTGGCATAGCCCATCCATTCTGAGCCGTCCCATGCTGCTGATCACAAAATGCCACAGGGCATGCGTCTCCCAAGCATATCTCCAAGGAATTGCTTTATTTACGCAGTCAAATTGCTCACGCCTCCTTTCTCCTTCCATCTAGCCAGCAATTCCCATCTTGCTTAGCTATCGTTCTGTTAAAGCAATTTCTTTTGGTCAGAACTGAAAATCAAAAGTTCCTTTTAAAGTTCCAATGGTGTACCCATGAAGTAGAACTACATTAAAAATTTCAAATAAATGAATATTTGTAGTACATGGACAATTGCAATGCACTTCCCATGTTAGTGGATGACAAAATCTTATTGCCACTATAGAATGTCTTGTCTATTCTTGCCACATTACTAGCTAACCAGCCTAACAGTTCCTTAAATATTTTTGTGTGAGATATTGTTTCCAGTTTTTGTTATAGCAAACAACACAGCACAGTGGACAATATATTATATATCCACAAGATAGAGCTGAAGAAAATCAAGAAACTAGCAAAAAATTAAAAAGAGAACAGCAACCATGACTTCCAAACTTCAAATATATGTTTCTAATATAGGAGAAGCATATGCAGTATCATCCTTATACGTTAGCCTTCATGCCGAGTAACAGAATTAGGCCTAGACTTGAACTATTACTATTCCAAAACATAGAAAAATTGTAAATATTGTCACAGAAAATGAAGACTTGCCAATTGAATGGTAGTTCAGATCCAAAATTATTATAAACTCGTAATTCTTTCTTCAACAATTATTTTTATAAATAATGTTCAAACACTAGAAGCATATGCATTACCATGCCTTACTAATTTTAAAGAAGCATCTACATTACTATCCTTATACATTATCCTTCATGCCTTGAACTTGTATTTCTACTATTCCAAAATGCAGAAAGATTGTAATAGAGTCGGACGCAATAAAGACTAGCCAAATGAATGGTAATTCAGAGATCCAACTTCTAAGTCATGCTTCAAAAAGTATTTCTATAAATAATGATCAACACAACAGCCATATTTCTTACGAAAAAGAAAAGGAAAAAAACGCATCAATAATGAGCACAACAAGGAGTTGGTGGGACTTGACGATGGAACTTATCAGCGACATTACAAATCTTTCTAGATGGTGTTTAGTCTCGCTAGTTGATGAGTATCATACATGCTCAAACAATTTTTTTTTTTCTTTTTATCAATGTAAGAAACACTCAAAAACGCTGATGCTGCCCTAATCATCCTTGCAGCCTCATAAGCACCGAACTTATCCAATTTTCCATCAGCCTCTTATCTGAAAAGGATTTCATAAATTAGTCTCTCCTAATAGGCTAATACATGTATCTCTTTTGCAAGTTGAGAGTATTTGAGAAGTCACGCGGAGTTTCAAGATGCACTGAGCTCAACGAGTTCATGGAACTGTCTAGTTATTACATCTAAATATCTGGTTGAGACATCTTATGCAGGCGACTGCACAAGACTTGTAACTTGACTGTTAAAACAACTTCGATCACAAAAAAGAGTCGAAACTATTTTAAATTTCCTTGAGGGAAGTTATAAATCAAATGATAGAGGATATGCTCAAGATCAAATGCTTAAGGGCTGTATCCTCCTAAAATAAAGAACCCCCTTGCAATCCTCAAACAGATTCCAAGGTACAGGAGCAATAGTCCATGAAATGAATAGAGGTTTGTTTGGCTTATTTAGGGAGTTTTGAGCTGAAATGGTCTTTCATAGATTTTGAGTGCTATTTTCATCTTCTTCTTTTTTCGTGAGTTTAATTATTTATCTTATACTGTCTAGAGATTTTAGCATTTAATTACCAATTCATAAACAAAAAACCTTGTTTATTTGATACATGCTCAAATCTTTATCACCCAGGGTTTCCAATAATTAAAGAGATGTTGTCACAATGGGATTGTCTTAGGTCTTAGCTATGTGTTTTCTACATATATTGGATCAAGTCATCTTTTTCATAGATGCAACTTCACTGATAGATTGTGCAAAGATGATTTAAACTTGGTGTCAGTTTCTTTTCCCTGCTATTGTCTCAAGCTCTTTTGGTCTAGTGACCAAGAGCCAACCATGATTGTAAAAATTATGCCACTAAAGCTGCCAGTCTAGCACTCGGATAATTCTACTGTGAGAAGATGCTTCATCTTTGTATCAACTTTTGGTGTTCCATGTCCAAGAGTTTGTTGGTTGATGCACAATGTCCATGACGCTAAATTGCCAGTGCACGTATTTCGGATCCCAGTGTAAAATACATGAATTCATTATTTATTCCATGCACTTTTAACAAAATAATATGTAGATAAATAAATAAATAAAAGATCAATACATAGACCAAGCTCACCTTATTTGCATGATTTGTTCTAATATTCGTCTCCTACTTGTGAAAAGTATAAGGTTTTGCCACCCTTTTGGTCATTATAAGAATTGGAGCCGAGCACACCTGCATACGTACGTAGTCAACTCAGTTGATCTGTTTTCAATGACAAATTAGAAGTAAATTTCTAAAAATTGAATATCGCCCATACAGATTTAAGTTATCAAAATCAGTTATGTTAAGTAAAATAATGCTAAACAGCAAGCTATACTTGGTTGGAAATTAACTTGTACTGTGAATAGGATCCTCATGAATACCATCTCTCCCTTTGAGGGTGAAGACTGACTTGAAGGCCGGGAAGGACAAAAACCATAACAAGGCATTTGTTTTAACCGTCTAAAATGAAAGACAGCCCAATTAGACGACATTATTTCACAAGAAGAAGGAAATCAAAGCAGAATAGCAGATGTCACATTTAGATGAATACAAAGCAAGACCAACGCTTTGTCAAGTACAGATTTTCACAACAGTGCTCCCTTAATTGGAAGAAATGGTGTTTTGAAAAAACAATGCTTCCATAAAAATATTCAAAAGAGTAACAGTGCTGATGCTAAACCTCACTTTCCATACAAATTCTTAATAAACAAAAGGTGAGGTCACCATTGTAGTCTTAAGTAAAAGCTGACACATAGTTTCACAACATATTTACAATTGGGGTCTCCATTATGTGATGGAGTGTAATACCCAACTGCGTAGCAAAATATATGCTGAGCTTTTGATTGGTACTTTATGGTATTCTAGTATTCTGATAGCTATAAATACTTATCCTCAATTGCTTTCATGTATCAATCTACAAGCAAAGAGATATAGAGGCAAAGGCAAACAGAGAGAAAATGATGACTTGCTTCTTCTCAAAAGGGTCTATTCTAGTCATTCTCCTTTTTGTTGTAGGAAAATAGAATTGCAGGGAGAAATGTGTTGTATTATTGATAATAGGAGCCCTTTATATAGGGAGTTACAGAGTACATGAAAGGTAATAGAATCCGAACATAACTAGGAAATCTAGAACCTTCTCCTATTACAACTCTACGACTAAAACCCTAGTTTGAAGAGGCACACATGATGTCGACTTCCTTCAACACTCCCCCTTGTGCCGCTCAAACTTGGTGATGACGCTTTGATCGTTGTCTCACTAAAAACTTTGCTAGGTAACAAAAACCCTGTGGGACAAAAATAACTCTGGTCGAAGGACAAAAAGAGCACAACACGTCCTTCACTCTTCGAGATCGAACATGTAGATATCATACCTCCCCCTGATGGCAATATCTCCCCCTGATTGCTACAATCATGGGAGTTCGGATAACTTTCTCAATCCGATGCTCTTCACATGTTTCTCAAAGGTGGATTTAGGTAACGACTTAGTAAATAAGTCCGCTACATTATCCTCAGATCGGATTTGATTCACTTCAATATTTAGAAGTGCTTGTTGTTGCTGATTGTAAAAGAACTTAGGCGATATATGTTTGGTGTTGTCGCCCTTGATGAAACCCAATTTCATTTTCTCAAGTAGGTTCATCTGTGGTAGACTTCAAACCACAAGTTCCTCGAATATGTCTAATTACAGACCTTAGCCATATGCATTCTCGCACGGCTTCATGTAGAGCAATAATCTCTGCATGATTTGAGGAAGTAGCAACAAGGGTCTGCTTTGTAGACCTCCAAGATATCGCAGTGATTCCCATGGTAAAGACATAACCCATTTGGGAGCGACCTTTGTGAGGGTCAGAGAGATACCCTACATCAGCAAAATCCATCAAAACATCATCATCGTTTTTGATGTAAGGGAGGAGGATGGGTGGCCGGCAGTTTTTGCCGATCACAGCGTCTTGGACGGTGCCACTTGGGCTAATGAGATCCGTTCTCATTCTTCCGTCATTATTTTCTCTCTGCAGGGATAGAACAAGCTCATATCTATCGTACATTTTAAGTAACGAAAGATTGTCTTTATATCAGTCCAATGGCGTTGCGTTGGCGCAGGGCTACATCTAGCCAACAAGTTTATAACAAATTAGGTGTCTGGTCTTGTATTGTGTTAAGTACAATGCGCCTATTGCACTTAGGTAAGACACTTCTGCCAATTAACACGTCTTCGTCATCATCCCTGGGACGAAACGTATCCCTCTTAGGGTCAAGACTACGGACGACCATGGGAGTGCATCTTTGACTTTATCAAAATGCAAAGCATTTATTGACACGGTATACAAGTTCTAATCTAGACAAAACCGTGTTCTCCCAAGGTCCTTCATCTCAAACTCGGATTTCAGGTGTTCAGCGGTTTCCCTTAACTCTCAAGGGTTCCAATTATGTTTATCAACATAAACCGTGACAATTGCAAATCCAGAACTTGTCATGAAAACGCAGGGGCATTGTTCATCATATCCCTTCCCAATCAAGTAGTCACTTTAGTGATCGTTTCACCCTCATTGCAAATGCGCTCCGTGGTCAAGAGCCACTTGATTTGGGTAAATGAAGTACACAAGACCCTTCATTATATTCCGTATCTAGATCCATCCCCATAGAGATACGTAGTGACCACATTCGTAAGCTGCATGTTCAGTTATTCGGAAACTACCAAACTGATAAGCTAGTAGAGTGCAATGACATCCATTACGAGAGAATATGTCTTCTCGTAGTCGATTCCAGGGCATTTTGTGAGAAGCCTTGCGCCATAAGGCGAGATTATCATCTCTTTTTCTCATCACGCTATCTAACGAAGACCTATGAATGTCAACAGGTTTTATGTTAGGAGGTGTTGGCATCTCAGACCCGACATCCTTCCTCTTCGTTAGTGAATCCAATTCAACCTGGATCGCATCTTTCCAGCGACGGGAAGACTGTCTCATCAAATTGACAATTCGCAATTCCAGCGAAAAAGAGATCGCCTGTCAACGGTTCTACATAGCGGACTTATAGTTGGAGACTTATGTCCAATAGAAAAATATATATATATATATATATATATATATATATATATATATATATATATATATATATATATGCATTCGTTGCAATGACTCATGTTGATGCGCTGTGGCGGCGCAATTGGCACATAAATCGTACACTCAAATATGCATAAGTACGAGATATTAGACTCGAACCCAGTCACTAGCTGTAGCACAAATAAAAGTTGAGTGGCTGCTATGAGTCGTAGACGAATTAGCATAGCTGCATGCAATATTGCATAACCCAAGCGGAAATATTGGTGCGCATAACCAAAGTCCGGGCTACCATCGTAGTCTTTTAATGGTGGCTTTTCCGCAAGACCAATTGGGTGTGTACATGGGAATATGATACTTGATATCAATACCCAATGATATGCAATAGTCATCAAAAATTTTCGATGTAAAGTCTCTAGCATTATCAAGTCAAATTGACTTAATGGGATGATCTGGGTAGTGAGCCCGTAGCCATATGTTCTGGGCTAGGAGTTCATCATAAGCAGCATTACGAGTGGATGATAGCGCGACACGTGACCAGCGTGTCCGCACATTAACCAACACCATAAAACATCTGAGCAGTCCGCAAGTTGGTTGAATCGATCCATAAAATCTCCTTGGATTCTATGTAAGAATGGAATTATTTCTTTAGTGTCCTTTACATAGGATGGTCTTGATCCTAAAAAAAAAAAAAGGCTTTACAGAACGAAAGATTGGCCTTATAATCAACCAATGAAGGTTTTGGTTGAGCCAGAATGTCACAATTTTCTTTGAGAAGTAGAGAGAGGAGCCTAGTCTCCATACATGGCGTCAATGCCATGTATTGGCCGCAAGGGGTAGGCGGTGCCGGCCATGTGTGGCCAGTCTTGCACAATCATGGCGCCATGAGGCGCATGTGCAGCTCCTCGAACCAATTTTTGGTTCTTACTTCTTTTCGTTATGAAAAATGGATGTCCGTGTGAAGTCTTTAATACACGGATCATCATGTCATGACCTGGGTGTCCCAAACGGTCACGCCAAAGCCTATATGTGTCAGAATCCCATAAATCATCTCTCATGACATGGTTGGATTCAATGACTCAAATAGTGGTTGCATACAACCCACTAGAGCGACACATAAGTTTCTCTAATACTCGTTTATGTCCATAGTCATTAGAGGTGATGCAAAGGAACTCTTGTCCATTCTCACAATGTGTTTCCACATGAAAACCATTGGCTCTTATATCTTTCAAATAAAGTTCGAATTAAGGTATGTCCAAGACATTAAGTAAAAGAATCGACACTTTATTAATAGCCAATGATTACATCAAAGTTTCTTAACCAAAGTCTAATCCAAAAATAAAAGTCAAACTTAGACAGATTGTAGTCACTCAATCCGTTCGGTGACTCCAATCAAATATGACCAGGAAAGTAGGAAGAGATGTCGGTGGAGCAAGGCTCTCTTAAGTACCACTAATCTCAATTACTTTCCTAGACATCATACTTAATTAGGTGAGCCAAGTGAGAAAGAGTTAAAACAAAATGTCATTTATTGATTTAAGGCATAACTGCCATTACATAATTCTTGGAAATAAAAGACTATTTTAAATAAAAATCTGCGGCATTTTGTCTTCATCGCCAGATTTAAAGTCTTCTGGAACTCGATGTCTTGATCACTGTGAGGCAGCTACCTTCTTAGGTACATGGCAAACTCAGGCCCATTGATCATACGTTCCATATCAGAAATAGATACCATGAAGAGGATTCTCCCTTGATTGTGGCGCATTGGCGCAATGTGCATGGTCCCTAGGACCTGAGGCGTTGGAAGATTATGACCATGGCCAATGTTGGCTCTATGGTTTCCAACCCTTAGTCCCTCAAAATCACGGCTCCTACGGTGGCATGATTGTCGCCTTTGGCGACTACCTTCATGAGCATTTCGATCATATGGATCATGACGTCTATGGCGACTTTCTCTAGCCATGGGACGATGCTCTGGATAGCTATCTCGAAGCCTATCAATTTCTCTTCTCACAAGCTCGTTGTCTTGCCTTTCAGCAATTTCCATAGATTCAATAAGCTTTTGAAAGCTTGTGATCCGTCTTGCATTTATATGAGTCCGAAATAAATCACAGGACCTCATAGCATAGACAGGGAAGGTATTGAGGGTTTTCTCAATCAATTGTTCTTCTGTGATCGTCTTGCCACAGAAGCGCATCATTCCTGTGATGCGGAGAGCTTCCGAATAAATTGTATGACTGTATTAAAGTCAGAGAAGCGAAGATCATTCCATTCTGCTTCTAAATTCGGAAGGATGAAGTCACGAACATTGCCATAACGTTCACGAAGCGCTTGCCAAAGCTTTATGGCGCTATCCTCATTCATGGACTCAAAATGGAGGTCTCTATCCATATGACGCATCATTAGGGCAAGTGCCCTGGAATTGTCAATCTCAGTTTGAGGGTCTGGAGCAGTTTCTTCATAACAAAGCTCTTGGATTGTGTGCAATAGATCACGGGAAATAAGATGGAGCTCAACGTCCTGAGCCCACAATAGGTATCTTTTGCCTGCATAATCCAATGGAACAAAATCGAGTATGTTCGAGTTTGACATCCTGAAGAAGGGTGAAACAAGAACGAATTAGTTTCGGAGCTAAACTTCCACGAAAACTAATAATAATAAGATTTCCGAGCTATGCTACCAAGAAATCAATTTCCTAGAATAGTTGGATTAGACCAAACAATGATGTTTAATATAGTCACAATTTGATGCTTGCGGACGCTCTTAGTCCGAATATTATGAACACTCTTAGTTCATTGATTACGAACGCTCTTAGTTCGTTAAGCGTGAATCCCCACAATTCCGCTTATTAAATACTCGAAGCCATATTCATATTATACAAATCTGCAGCAAATAAAGGAATTTAAAAGACAAGAAAACAAGAACTTTAATCTTTTAAAAACGTACTTGATGATTTAGGGCTTGAGTCACGCGTGTGTTGATGCAGGCGTGATGGGGCAAAGTTTGCAGTGGTGTCGGATACGCCGGGCAGCAGGGACTGCAGTGGTAGCGTGTATGCAAGGCAGCAGTGCTGCGGGGCTACAAAGTTGCGGGGATGTAAGGCTGCGTGGCTGCTAGGCTGCTGGTGCGTTGCGGAAGCGCTGCTGCGGGGTGTTGGGCAGGAGCGCAGGGGCGTGTAGAAGACGTGCGGCAGAAGGCGCCGGGTGTGCGCAGGCGGGCTGGCAGACGCTAGCAGTGTGCGTTGGCTGCAGGGGCAGCGTGGGCTGGGCATAGGGCTGCGGGGGCAGCAGGTGCAGGTGCGCTGCAGGGGAGGCTAGGGCTTGCGGAAGGAGGCCGTAGTGTTTGCAACAGGGGCTGCAGGGCGGAAGGCAGGGCTGCACGGGCTAGGGCTTGTGGTAGCTTGCGGCAGATTTTGGTGATGAGAGTTTTAGGGTTTTGTTTTTTTTTTCCTTTTAGGCTAGGGTTAGGGCTCGTGCTGATAACGTGTTGTAGGAAAATAGAATTGCAGGGAGAAATGTGTTGTATTATTGATAATATGAGCCCTTTATATAGGGAGTTACAGAGTACATGAAAGGTAATAGAATCCGAACATAACTAGGAAATCTAGAACCTTCTCCTATTACAACTCTATGACTAAAACCCTAGTTTGAAGAGGCACACATGATGTCGACTTCCTTCAACACTTTTAGCAATTTTCTTGGTTAGTGAAGCTCAGGAATGTCGTCCAAGCGGAAGAATCAGATGAAGGAAGCCCCCTCCTGGACAATGTAATCGGGAGGATGACTCTGACTGTTGTAAAGCTGGAAAAATGTATTCAATCTACACTTGCTCACCACCAATGTCCGGTAACACCCAGGCATACCTCACTCTCAACAGCTTTGAGGCAGGTGGTGACGGAGGAGGACCATCTGAATGTGACGGCAAGTATCATAATGACAACACTCCAGTTGTTGCATTATCCAGTGGATGGTACAATGGTGGATCAAGGTGCCTTAACAACATCAGAATTAACAGTAATGGGCATAGAGTGGTGTCCATGGTGGTGGATGAGTGCGACTCTACCGAGGGATGTGATGCTGACCATGATTATCAGCCTCCTTGTCCCAACAACAACGTTGATGCCTCCAAGGCTGTCTGGAAAGCCTTAGGTGGATCCGAGGACAACTGGGGTGGCTTGGATATCACATGGTCCGACGCTTAGTTACATTAGAGTTTCTCCAAGTTGTTGCTTATGTTCTTTCTTCTTTGGGGTTTGATTATGCTATTTTTGTTGTATATATGCGTCTATGTTTGTGGGATGTATGATATGTACATTATAGAAATTTTTTTTATTTTTTTTTATGACAATGTACATTATAGAAAGTTAATATGGAAGACTTCTGTTTATGTTAACATGCTAATTCTTCAGTGATATTTTATTATTTAGTGAAATATAGAATGGACTTGATTACTACTCTGTTTTCTAATGAAACTGATTGTCAAGTCATTTATCGAAGTTAATGACTTAATGCATCATGTGTCCCTTTCACTAACAAGATCCCCTTTCTTTGTATAATTTGAGGAATTTTATGTATGCTCGACATTCCAAACCCTTGATCTCAGTTCAAAGATCATCTCACTATATGAATATAATTTCCCCAGAGATCACTTATTTTTCAAACTCAAATTTGAAGTATCAAAACATTTCCTTTGCTTTGAGTATTGCCAGCTATAACTGTATTACAGCCTTGTATGGATTTCTATTCAGAGCATTATAATAAAGGGGAAATGATCATTTATCCAATTTTGAGGTTGATTAACCCCACTTACCCAAACACTCTAAGAGATTGACTACTTAAACAACAAGTTACACTTTTTAACCCCACTTACCCAAAACTCTAAGAGTTGGACCTGTTTTCTTTATATTTTTGGACTGTTTTGCCCTTTTGTAATTGTCAAAGCTGAAAATTGAAACAGAAACAGACCAAGAGAGAGAAACTCTCTGATTTTAGAGAGAGAAGCTCTGCCATTTTAGAGAGAGAGAGGAGCTGTGCAATTTCTGGAGAGAGAGGAGCTCTGCGATTTCAAGAGAGAGAGAGGGGAGCTCTGCGATTTCAAGAAGAGAGAGAAACTGTGCGATTTCTAGAGCGAGAAGATCTGCGATTTCTAGTGAGAGAAGCTCTGCGATTTCTAGAGAGAGAAGCTCTGCTGCGATTATCACCATAGACCGAGATCGAGCTCTTGTTTGTGTTCTTCTTTCATCGCGGTTTGATTCGTTTCTTCATCGATCTCTAATTTTTTTTATTTTAGCTCGGTTTAATTTGTTGGATTTGAATTTTTGGGTCGTTGTGTGTACATTGTGTTAGTTTTGAATTGCTTTGTTAATTTCGAACTGATTTTGGTGAATTTGATCTTCGTGTTAAGTTTGAACTGATTTTTTTGACTTTGATCTTCGTTTCGTATTTGTTTATTCCGTTTGTTCTGAAACAATTAGATTTCATATTTTCTAGTTCTGACGAAATATTAGTTGTGTTCAGAGTAATTTGTTACTGTTTCTGAAGTGTTTTTTGTAGTTCTGACTATATTATTGAGGGGCAATAATCTGTCTATTGGGGGACAGTAATGTGTCTTAATTGTTATAAAGTCTCTATATTTGTTGTTTACTGATCTTTTACTTTATGTTCAGAGCAATTTGTTACATTTTCTGAAATGTTTTGGTAGTCCTGACTACATTATTGGGGGGCAATAATGTGTCTTAATTGTTATGAAGTCTCTATAATTGTGTTCCGTGATCTTTTTCTTTGTGTTTAGAGGCTGCTTCGAATGTGTTTTGGTAGTTTTGACAATATTATTGGGGGCCAATAATCTGTTTATTGGGAGGTAATAATATCTTTGTTTTGTTATTTTTTGCAGTAATATGGGTGATCTTTTGGTTGTTAGGTGTATTTATTCTTGCAAAGAGGCCACCCAGGAGGCCTAGGGTGAAGCGGTTCAAGTCAAGTGGAGAGTGAAAAAAAGCCAATTCGTTGCGGCCGTTGTGGCAAAATGAGCACTCATAACCTGATTATTTGGGGACTTAAATTCACCAAGCATTGAATTTGAATACCTGTACTTTTGTAAACTAATTTAAAACCTTCAATAAAAAATTATTGGGGGGTCATAAAAAGGCAATAAACTTTTTATGACCCCCCAATAAACCTAATTATTTTGGGGAATGAATCTAGCAGCAATTTGTTGGAAGGACCTGTAATAATTTGAAGGCAATGGAAGCATATCATATCATCCAAATCATTTCATTTCATCGTAATTGGAAAATAATAAGTTCCATATGAGAATGTACAATCCCTACTTTCGAAATCCTTAAGTTAAATTCCTACTTTCAAAATAAATATCCTACTTTGAAATACATTAGAAGTTAGATATGATGTTCAGGATTTCGGTTTTCACTTTCTTCAAGCTCCATCAAGAGTCATGATTCTCTCTAGAATTCTCTTCCTCATGCTGTCCCCAGCTTCCTTGCTTGGTTCCTCCCATTTTATTATGCTCTCCATGAAATGTAGCATAAAAGGTCCGCCATCAGCACTGTAAAGCAGTAAATGAATTCAAGTTAACTCTATTGAGGAGCAATAAACAAACATTATTAGGGGCCAATAATCTGTCTATTGCCCCCCGATAGACCACCAAGAAAACTCCAGTTTCAATCAATAGCGGATTAGTGGACTTTAATAAACACAAAACAACAGTTTGTTTTTTAAAGCCCTAATTTCAGCAATAAATGAACCAAGTTAAGACATTATTGGGGGGCAATAATCTGTCTATTGCCCCCCAATAGACCACCCCAAAAATCACAAGTTTCTATCATTGACAGATTATTGTACTTTAATAAACTCAAAACAATATAAAACTTATCAAAACTCTAATTTCAGTGATTAATTAACCACAGTTAAGATATTATTGGGGGGCAATAATCTGTCTATTGCCCCCCAATAGACCACCAAAAAAACACTCCATTTTCAATCAATAACAGATTAGTGTGCTTTAATAAACAACACAGTGATTATTGCCCCCCAATAGACATATTACTGGGGGGAATAATTTTTTTTTTTTTTGGGTTTCGACTCCACAATAGCTTTCGATGAGTCTCTGTTTTCACTCAATTAACAGTTTATAATAAAAAAAACAACATTCACAGCAGTATTTCACACATATGAACCAGAAACCCCAGATTTCACAGATTTTCGCACATGCAAAGTCTATTTTCACAGATTTCACAGATATGAACCAAATTTAAGCTATCAACAAGTTCAAATCGAAGATTTATGTAAACGATTTCGCTGGAAAATTTGAAAAAACGAATTGGAAATTCGACTTTTACCTCTTTCGATGTTTCCGAAGCCGGAGAAAATACAACCGCTGCCAGATCTTGAATCTTAATCGCCGGTATTCGGTGAGTATCGTGGTCGTTTACCCAGAGTTAGAGAGAGAGAGAGAGAGAGAGAACTGAAAATATGAATCGAGTCGTGCTGTTAGTGTGTAGGGGTAGTGGCACAGTTTGTAATTTCATTTTGTTCGGAGCCCAGAAGTGTCCTTGCACTGTTGGTTTGGGTAAGTGGGCACAAATAACTCTAGGTGGGGTGTTTGGGTTCCTGTTGGGCATTATTTGGGTAAGTGGTCATGGCCCCTAAGAGCAAGTTCAGCGGTGTGAACTTGACTGATCATAGTCAAGTTATTGCTGATGTGGTGACCGACTGAAGGAGAAATCAGTTTGCAGCGGAAGAAGTTTGACCGGGCAAAACCCAGCCCTTCATGACTACAGCCAAGGAAATAGTCATCTCCATGACTATTTTGATGACCGGCCAAGCTCACATGCCACACAAGCCAAGCCCTTCACGTGGCTGACGTTAGCACTTCTCAGCAACCAACGACGCGCCGAGGGAGGGAAGTAGAGGACAACAAGCCGACGCGTGGCGCCGCAACCCACAGAAGGTGAAGCCAGTCGCTTGTCGCGTAGCGACAGAGAGAGGGGGGCCGGCATGCCACGTGGAAGGTAGCCATTGGTCCTATTTGAAATCTGGGCCTAACGGTCAATTAATCCCAGCCCTTCATTTCAATTAAATGGGCAATCCTACGGCTTACAATTAACATGTATATAGTTAAAATTGATGAACAGTGAAAGATGAACAGTCTTGACCGGTCAAGAAAAAAATAACGGGTGCAAACCCATGTCCAGTGGCAGTGAACAGTAACTTGACTGGTCGAATTCTTGACTTCTCGACCTTGCCTTTTCTTGACTACGGGTGCACTTGCTCTAATAATAAATTCTCCTAGCTTGATTAATAAAGACATTTCTTGACAAGCACGCAAATTTCAACTTGTTTTCTAGAAGAAACAAAATATTTATTTCATCAAACTTCAGTTACAATCAATTTCAATTTAAGAACATTAAAGGTCATATAATGAGATTCTGACCAAAATGATATCTTTCAAAATTTCAAATATTAAAATTGTACAGATAACACCCAAACCATTGTCTTGAAAAGGCACAGGCGAAACAGGCGTCCAAATATCTGGGAAACACCAGCTGCATAAACGACTCCACCAACCACTTCCCCAAAACTCATCTCCTCCTCATTCCCCAATACAAATTTGCATCACTCTAAAGAGGATGTGAGATTGTCTTATACAGTGGCTCAGCCCATCCATTCTCAGCCGTCCCATGCTGCTGATCACAAAATGCCACAAGGAATATGTCTCCCACAGATATCTCCCAGGAAGTGCTTTATTAACCAGCCAATTAAATTGCTCCCACCTCCTTTCTCCTTCCATTTAGCCACCAAATCCCAGCTTACTAAGTTATCTTTCTGTAAAAGCAACTCCTTTTGGTCAGAATTGAAATTCACAAGTTCCTTCAAAACTATAAATGGTGTACCCATGAGGTAGAACCACATGAAAAAGTCAAATAAAAGAATATTTGTAGTACATGGACAATTGAAATGCACTTCCCATGTTAGTGGATGACAAAATCTTATTGCCACTAAGAATGTCTAGTCTATTCTTGCCGCATTACTAGCTAACCAGCCTAATCCTGCCACTGGCCAGGAACTAGATCCAAGAAAGCTGATTTTCCCCTCATATTTCCTTCAATATTTTTCGCTCATATACGTTTCTAATTTTTGTTAAAGCAAACAACAAGTCATTGAAAAAGAGAATGCACAGAACAGTGGACAATATATCCACAAGCTAAAGCTGACGAAAATCAAGAAACCAGTAAAAAGTCAAGACAAACCATGATTCCAAAACTTTTTTTTTTTTTTGAGACTAGGGTATCCGAGTCTTTGACCCGACTAATCCCTAGGTCCCCCGCCTGACCCCACAACATTTGGGGAACTGGAAACTCTAGCAATTGCTAGGTGGGTACCTTGGGAGAGGGTCGAACCCCAGAGCACTTGGGAGCAAACCAAGGGCCTGACCGCTAGACCAACAACTCTTTGGTAACCATGATTCCAAAACTTCATTATATGTTTCTAACATTAGAGAAGCATATGTATTACCATCCTTATAAATTATCCTTCATACCCAGTATACAGTTAGAGTTAGACTTGTACTATTACTATTCCAAAACATAAAAAAAAAATTGTAAATATTGTCAGAGAATGAATTCTTGCCAATTGAATGGTAATTCAGAAATCCAAAAGTCATTCTTCAACAATTATTCAAACACAAGAAGCATATGCATTACCATATCTTTCTAATATTAAACAAGCATGTGCAATACCATCCATATACATTATCCTTCATGCCTTGTAACAGACTTAGATTAGTACTTCTACTATTCCAAAATGCAGAAAGATTGTAATAAAGTCAGATGCAATAAAGACTAGCCAAATTAATGGTAGTTCAGAGATCCAAAATTATTGTAACTTCAAAGTCATGCTTCAATAAGTATTCCTATAAATAACGATCATTCACAACAGCCATATTTATTAAGAAAAAAGAAAAACTCTTGAGCACAACAAAGAGTTTGTGGGACTTGACCATGGAACTTATCAACGACATCACATATCTTTCTAAATGGCGTTTAGTTTCCTTAGTTAATGAGTATCATACATGCATAAACAATTAATCTTTTTTCTTTTTATTAACATGAGAAGCACTCACAAGAACCCATAATTCATGAAATTCTGATATACTAGATGTGCTGCTAGAACTGTAATATTTCTCCTTTAGTTCTTTACTCTATCTCTCTGTCACCACCCCTTGTCCTTTTCCCTTCAGGTGTTCTTTGTGTTCTTTTCAAGAACAAGATCCATTTCAGGTCTTCTATAAATTGTAGACCCACTACTACTATCTATTTCATAAATTAAAAATTAAATAGAGCAAAGACAAGAGAAACAAAGTTAATTTGTTACCTTGTGACCTTTACAGGAGAAAAAAAAGAGTCCAGTCCTTGAAAATTGTCCTTACTCCCTAATTCCCACTCTTTGCTATGAATCCATGACTGCCTCCACATTCAATGTCAGTAACTCTGCTGCAGCCCAAATCATTCTTGCAGCCTCATAACCACTGAACTCTTCATTCAATTTTCCATCAGCCTCTTATCTGAAAAGGATTTCATAAATTAGATCCCTCCAATACCTGAATCTCTTATGCAACCCATGACACAATGGTTCCTCTATTAGTGGAGCAAGCATAAGGAACTTCTATTTTAATAGGTATCTCCAGTCTACACATGCAATAGCCAGAAAGTGTTATTCTGAATAAAGGAGCACAGCCAAAGAGGAGTTGATGGCCATCAAAAAGAAGAGGACCTAAAATGACGATGGACACAAAAACAAAGATAAAAGATTATGTCTATCTTTTTTTTTTCAATTATCTGAATTGAAGCAGCAAACAAGTGGTATACAGACAGAAAACAAAACTTAGCTTGTATTAACAAATATTAATAAATACGTATGCTAATTCTTAAAAATATGTATACTATAAGTTGCTGGAACTTCAATATATATCACTTTGTTAGTTCTCTATTTCCCCCTCCTCCCGGCCGGGCCTGCCTCTGTTTTTACAGTTTCCTCAGGTGTTCATTAAATCTTTAAAGAAGAAAAAAGGGCCACACACACAGTAAACACTGCAACTGCCTATTTGATGACCAAACCTGGCAACAATAAAAGATTAAAAAATAAAAAATAAAAAATAATAATAAAAATAAATAAAAAAGATAAAGAGTTAAGTTTAGTTACCTTCTGGCCAGCTCCACACTTAGCATAGCCACCAATGCTGTCCAAATCTTCCTGGCTTATCACCACTCACTTATTCATCTATTTCCCCAAAAGACCTGTCCAGCATCCTATTCCAATCAACCAGTTACCTGAAAACAGATTTGAAAGATCAGATCCCATTAACTGAAACACTCTTGCAGCACATAATTATCAGAATGTTCTTTCAAAGCAATAGCAAGCAGAAGAAAGTTCTACGGTATCTGGATAAGCTAATTTCAATCTGCAGTTGCAATAGCCCAATTTCTTTCTTCTTCTTTTTTTCTTTCTTTTATTCCTATAAGCTACTACACATAAGAGTAACAAAAATTCTAAACAGTCATTGAAGCATACCTAAAGTCTGTTTCTTATCAGGAGAACACTTGCAGTTTATACTACCAAGCAAACTCTTTGGGCATGTTTCACTCTAAACACAGTAGCCACCATTTAATTCCTCTATCTCCATGGTATTTTGGATAAAAATGGAAACTTGGAGGGAAAGTTAAAGTGAGAACAAGAATTACTGCTGAACAGAGTTTTTCTACTCTCTCATCTTCGCTCCTCCAATCCATGTAGAAGTAGACTAATTAAAATTTTGGGGCCTGAAGGTAGAACTATTCCAAGTATCTCAGCTGTTCAACCATCCTCCTTTCCTTACCCATATAACTTAACAAAGAATGGCTCCTTCTATGCTTTTATGTATTCCCCACACCCATAGCTACTCCCTTTAACAAAGATAGGACTAAAGCTTTTTTTTTTTTTGAGAAGAAGATAGGACTAAAGCTTAGATCTTCTTTATGGAATTCAAGTATGCCCCAGATATAGCTTTTCCTAGTTTGTTGAGGAAACAGTTCTCACAATGACTAGAAGGCATGAGAGGAGATGTCACAGCAATAAGAATAAAATTTTCTCCATTTCCCACGTCTATTTCGTACAACTCATTGAAAACATCTCGAAACCCATGGATCAATGTCTTGTAAAATGATGTATTTGGAGGAATCACATTTATAGCTACAATTCCATTATCAGAGAGAATTGATCTGACTGACAAAAGGACATGCTTCGTAACAAACTCCAATGGCGGAGCAATTAGACCATCCCTAGCATCACTTGAATCCAAATCAACCATAATCACATCAAATGTAGTATCGACATCATTGCCACTGCCCACGTCACAACCATCCTCTACCACAAAAGCACCAGCAAGTTTATCTATAAATTCCAATGCATCTCCAACACAAACTTTGATATGCTCTCCATCGTCTCGCCCAAAATACCGCCTAGAAACCCTTAGCACCTCCTCATCAGCTTCCACACCCACAACCTGAAAAACCAATTGGGTTCTCAAGAAACCAAGCAAAGCTCCACCCCCAACTCCTAAACACAAAGCTTTTGGCCTTACCCCACTTTGAATCCGTCCGTGAATGTAAGAAGCAGCCAGGCTAAGACTTGCCACCATAGGAACCAAATAAGAGTGCACTAAAACACTATCATCTAGCCTAAACTCAACTTGTCCAATTCCCACACAATCCAAACCAAAACCCATTTTGGGAACAATACGCATTTCTGTCTGAACCAAATTGGGCATTCTTTTGAACCTCAAACGCCTCCTGAACTCCCTCTTTGAAACCTCACCACCAATGTCAATCTCCACATCCTCCACCACCATTTCACCAACCAAAGACCCAACACATTTCTCCAAAACCAAACTAGAAATCAAATTATCTTCGTAACTCAAAATGGGTATCTCAGGAATGCCGTGTTCAAAGCAGGACTTGGGAGATAAAGCAAGGAAGAGAGGTTTCAAGCTCACCCTGAGTTCGTCGTCACAAGAAGTGTCGTCTTTGAGCGGACGGCGGTAGATTGGAGGCGAGTGGTGAGAGCTGTCGCCGATTAGAATTAGGCGGGAGATGCCGGGGGAGCTGAGGAGGAGGTGGAGATGGCCGGAGTGGGTGGAGAATATCCAGTCAGAGTGGCGATGTTTGGGGACGAGCATTGTGGCGACTCGAGGTGGGTCGGCGGCGACTTGGAGAGGTGAGTCGAGAACGGCGACGCGGAGGTGTGAGGTGGTGGAGTCGGAAGGGTTTGGGAAAGTGAAGGTGGTGAAACCAGATGGGTTTATGATTTCAAAAGTCGTCTTATCGGGGGTAGCCATTTCTAGGGGAAATTGTAATTTTTGATCCCAGTCGTCTTTCGAATGTCGTCTTATCGGGGATTGCCATTTCGTGTGGGGAGCTGTTATACGGTGGATAGGTTTAGTGCATTTTTACTCTATTGGTTTTTGAATGCTGCCCAACATTTATATAATTGTGTTCTTACTTGTCACTAGTGTCGTATAAATATTGTGTGGGTTTCTTTGTTTCAAAAAGTTCATTGCATTAGATGACCAGCCAAAAAGTCAGAGTCTAACATACACTTAAAAGACAGAAAAATGGCGGGGTAACTACCACGCTCCTATCTAAGCAATGTAAACTCATTACAAGTCGATTTTGAGCCTGCTTTGGAAGCGGATCCATAAACAAAGAACAACTCCGTGTCTTCTAGGGCAAAATCATTTACTAGCATCCCCATTAGCTAGGCGCGCAATTGCGGTACCAACAGAGAGCCACTTCCCAGCAAACAAATAGGAGTCAGTTCCTCATCCATAAGCCGCTTCCTCCAGTCCAAATTCAAGATAATTACCAATTCCGAAGAACCATGATCTGAATTAGGACTGGCATTTTAAAAAACCCTAAGCCCATAATGCGGGCCTAGATACAGCCCAGCAACCCAAGTTTGAGCCTAGGCCCAAAGGCCCAAGCCCAAACCCGAGCAGCCAAGACAGCAGCCCTAGCCCCAGTAGCCAAGCCACCCCTGCCGCCGTCCAACCCTCTGGCGGTCGACCGCGACGAAGCCCGGTCATGGTGACCTCAAGCTTCAAACCCAAACCGGAGAACCAGGACTGCCCGACTTGCAGAACGATCAGCTCACGATCTGGATCCACCGACGCGAATCAACGTCAAACCACTGTTCTTGCCGGACCCAAACCCGTCCAAGCAACACAGCTGCTAGATCCAACAAAGCCTGCAAAGACAAAGCTCCGCCGCTGTGCTATGCCCAGAATCCGGCGAGCCCTAGACCGGAAGCCACCACGATCGACCTGCTCAGATCCGGATCTATACCAACCCAAGCCAGGAACCAAGCCGCCACCGCTGAACCAGACCCGATCCAGACCAAAAACTCTGCACCTCTGCCACACCGTCGTCGCACCCGAGAGCGCGCTGCAGCCTTGCCTAGTCTGGGGAGCGAAGCTTCACCGCCGCCAGCAACACGAAACCTAGGTTTCGTAAACCGAGGTCGCTCCAAGAAATACGGAGGCCTCCTAGCAAAAGTTGACTTAATAATAATTTGAATTGACCAACTAAAAGTTGATAACAATTCAACTAAAATTGATCAAATAGGTTCTCTCTCTTTTGAGACTTGGTGGCGCGTCCCAATCTCTCCGCCTTTCATGGGTGTTTTTGCCCGGAATCTGACCCCAATCCCAGGCTCTAGGCCTCCTTTTTCTCGCTTTGTTTTTTTTTTCCTTTTGTTTGTTTTCCTTTCCTCCGTTTTCCTTGTGTGGATGATCCAATTGAATCACCGAACTTTCTGTTCTTCTCAATCTTATTCTCTCTATATTTTAGATCCAATCATGTGCACTGTTGCGTTACATATCCTCTATTGTTTGTCTGAAGTCAACAACGCATGCACCACCTTCGATTTTGCTCCTTGGAGCGTTGCTTTAAGCGGTTACCCACTAGTGCACACGGGGTTCTACCCAATCGTGCAACACAAGATTGATAACCTTTTGGTTGTTGTCTTTGTGATCCCTTTGTGGATCTGTTTGGTTTTCTTTTTCCTCAGTTTTCTTGGTTCCTGCGATGGCTTTCTAATGTGGCTATGTATTTGAAATTGGAGAATTGTGTTTCTGTGTTCAGAAGGGGTTTCTTTGGTTGTTCTTTGTTTGGATTTGTTTGCTTCATCTCCCAAGCATCTTTTTTTTTTTTTTTTGGTCGAAAAGTAAAGTTTGTATTAGATGACCCAAAGGATCCACCACAATACAAGAAGTACAAAAAATCCCAGAAAATAGAGGCACATAGGCCTAAAAAATGAGAGGTATTCTCATCAATGAGTAGCCCATAAGCGCAGTATGGTTTGGGAAGGTAGAGACGTGGTAGATAGGTGAGGTAGATGAAAAAGAGAGCGGAACTGGAAGATGGGTCTAGAAATGGATGATGTGTGCAAGGGATGGGAAGATGGAATGGGTGGACGGGTTGGTGGTGGTGAGGGTGGGGGTGGAGGTGGAGGTGGGGAGACTCTCAAAATAATGGTTGTATTGGAGAAAATTTCTAGAGAAAATGTAGAACCTCTCTCTCTAGAAATTTTCTAAAGGGCTTTTTTTCTCTCTATCTCCCAAGCATCTTGGTTTGGTCGATTTGTTGTGGTTCATCCTGCTGCAATTTCTTGTGGTTGTGATTCCTCGACGGCGTTTTCACTAACGATGGGGTTTGGATGCTCTGTTTGGGCCTCCCTGTTTTGGGCTCGTGCTGTACTTTTTTTTTATCCTTTGTTTTGTTTTGTCTTGTGGTTATTGGCCTTTGGACTGTTGTACTATGTTATTGGCCTTCTGGCCTTGTAGTTTTTGTTCTAGTGTAAGCTTAGTTCTGGTTTGAATAGATTGCTTATTTACTAAAAAAAAAATGTGATAATTTTACAAAAAAATATATCACGCTATGTAACCTGATATACGCTTTTAAATAACCATAAAGCCTCATGAAAGAACATAGCAAAACAAACGGAGTCAAGTCTTAACATAATCTCCAATCTCAAAGTCAAACTCTATGGATACTAATACTATGTTATCACCTCAAATTGAACAAGCTCAACAGAGGTGGTCATGCCTTGTAGGTTCAAGTAGAAAGCTTCTTCTTAGGAGAGGACCTTGTTTGAAACTTTTGCCAAGGAAATTGAAAGAAACTTTGTAGCAGTAGGCTCCTTTGGTTTGTTTTTCGCTATGACAAGTCTTCTTTTAGCCTTCTTTGGATTTGAAAGCTCAATAGCAAGCCTAATCTTTATGTTGTCACTCTTTTAAGATCAAGTAACACATGAATGGAACGAATATGAACTCGTATTACAGTTACATAAAAATCCACACAACCCTTTCTCCCAAGGGATGACCCCTCTTTAGAGAAATATTGTTTCCTTAGGACAGAGTCCCAAGTGCCATCAATATTATGAAAACTAGAAAATCGGGTGGGTTAGGACCCGAAACCGCAACCGCATTGTATTCATGCGGGTCGGTGCGGTTTGGGAGAGAAACGGCACTGTTTTGTTTCGGTGTGGTTTCCAACCCACTTTTTCCGGTGCGAAACGGTGCAATACCGTATTTTCAGTGTATAATGCCCACCCCTACCCATTGGCATTCAGTTTGATTAAAGAGTCATGTGAATGTCACGTGGCTGGACCCAAAAAAGTCTAGCATGACAAGCTTGGAGCATGGAAGATATTCCCACATATGATCGCTACATGTTTTCTACAACTGTATCCGCTTGATTAAGGTAGTAAGGCAAGCTGGGCCAACTGAGACTCCAAGTTGCCCCAAGAGGAAACCAATCAACATGCAAAAGGTTGCGATATAATTATGTGGCAGAATGTGTAGTTGGTAGATTTTGTACTACACATGTATTCCCACCTAGCTTTGAGATAAGAAAGATCTAGACGACCTGGGTGCTTTTGGATACCAATTCTCATGATTCAGATGGCAAGACAAGCTACAATGAAATTAGTGCTTACAGTTGACCAGTTTTCCATATGCTATTGTTCTGTATATTTCTTTTATTTCAAGTCTTTAATTAAGTCAGTGATGTAAATATTTGTACAACGAATGTATAAAGCTTAGCAAGCAAAAAACTCTGTGACATCGTGTGGGAGGCATTTCCTAGTATATATAAACACAAAATGACTTTCCCCTTATTTAAAATGGCCATCCCAAGCATATATACCTCAAATTTCTATGCGCTTTCAATTAGAGTAATCGTCATTTCCACCTCCACCATTTACTGAAGGGCACTCTTGCTGCCAATGTCCGGGGGCTTCTCCTTCCACCATATGAGTAAACAATGGACTCATTGTTTGAGTCCTCCCCTCCCGCTTGGCCTCATCCATGCATTTTTCTGATCAACTGCATAAAGGCAATCTTGGGCCCAATGTCCTGGGCGACCGCACTTGAAGCATTCATTTCTTCCCACAGATGATCTATCTCCTCCCCCATGGTTGCTCTACCCCGAGGATGAGTAGGCTTCCCTTCCCATTTTCCTTCCATACATATCTTCAGTGGCGGATCCAGGATTCAAAATCGGGGTGGGCTTGAATTTTTTTTTATTTTTTTTTATTGAAGTGATAGGAAAATTTAGCACAGTGCCAGTATTTAACTAAAATATATTAGATATATACTTTATTGAGATGCAAAAAATAAAAACGCATCCAAAACTATTACTTAATCGATTAACAAAAAGAAAAATTTTTGAAATCATTTTTTATTAAATAAAACAATCGAGAGGTTGAAAATATTATTCTAATAAAAATAGTACAGTAACAACTCACTCATAAGGGTCTTCAGAAATACTTATTGTAATACCCCGAAAATTCGTTATTAATTTCTGGGATTTAATTAGTGGTTATTGGACGATTTCGTGGCTCGTGGACGGAGCGGAAGTGTTACGGACGAATTATTAGTCGAAGAATATGGTTTTAGGGGGGTTACGAAGTTTGACTTTTTATACGTTTAGATTCTGTGAGAACTTCCTTCACGGAAATTGTAAAACGCGTCGATACGAGTTCGTGGATATCCGGAACGCTAGAATCGGAGTTCATATGAAGAAGTTATGGCTATCGGAAAAAGTTTCCATTTTGGTATATATGGGAAATTTCCGGAAAAATATCAGAAAAATCAGATTTTCCCATTTTGGAAAGTTTTTTCTCTCTCCTCTCTCCCGAGTTTTCCCGAGCAGCCATCTTCATAGAGCTCGTTCTCCCTCCTCCGGCCACCAATCGAAGAGATTCTTGTCCCTATCTCTTCGCCTCACTCCCATCTACGACTCTGTGGAGTTTCACGACGTGGGTCGGCCTGTGCACGACACAGAAACTCCGGGAAGTTTGGTACCCGACCTGCAAATCGCCTCCATCGGTTCTTCCTTTTCCGGCCACCATAGCCGGTGGTTCTTGAGGGATTTTGCAGCCCAGAAGACGTTGATGCTTTGCGGCTTGGGACGATTTCACTTGTGGAGGACGAATCGAAGCTTGAAATTCTAGGGTTTCAATCGGCCTCTTTGTGTTCTAAGGTAAAATTCGATCTTTTGGCTTATATTTAGACTTTGTGCTAGTTATGAAAGTTGTAATTTGAGTTGAGATGAAGATTTTTTATGTTGAAAATTTTTTCAAATTTTGACTTTAGATGGGCGGCGGCGCCGCCACTGTGGTGGTGTTTTCCGGTGGCTTCCGGCCACCCCAGGGACAGTTTCTATTCCTGATTTCGATCTACTCGTCGATACGAGCATTTCGATATATAGTTTGTAATTTTTGGAAATCGTATGAGCATGTTATGAATTTTCAAAGTTTTAGGGTTGTCAGTTTGATCGGTTTATGATCCGTAGGGATTCGGCCGTCCGATCGACTTGTAATTTTGATGGATTGATCGTAGAAGTGTTCCGAAGACGTTGGATGGTCTCGGATGAGGATCTGACGATTGGATCGTCGTATAATTGTATTTTGTGAATTGTGTGCTTTATGTTGTATTGAGTGTGACCTTAATGTGATTAGGTGATTGACGGAATTGTGTGAGCGGAGTATGGATGAGCTAGTTTGTGCTTGTCTTGGTTTGTGTGAAGACGCAGCAGGATTTGGAGGTGAGTAAATCTCATGGTGTTTCGGTCGATAGATTAGTTATGTTTAATTTAGTAGATTTAATTGTTAGTTTGCAAAATCATATTTATCAAAATAAATTATTTGTTTTAAAATATATGAACTTGATCGACAACGGTTCATGGGTAAGTTAAAACATGGTTTTGATATAAAATGATTTTCGAGTAGTTAATACGTACGAACTATAGTTTGTATTAGTGATCATTCCTGAGTGAATGACTACGTATATATATATATATATATATATATATACAGATCCTATCCAGAGCGGAGCTCTGCTTTGAAAATTAACGTGTGAAGTTCGAGTTTTTGGTCACTTTTCGGTCGGATATCCACATCTCGACCGTTCAATTTTTAGGCACTAGTGTATAGATCGTCTCTGCAAATTTTCAGCCAAAATGATGATCGTTAAGGCGTTGATAATTGCCTTAAAGCTAGTACGGTTCAGGTTGACAGATTCAGTCCGTCCATTGGTTTAAGCGAGTTAGATACCTTAATGATCATCAATTTGACTGAATATTTGCAGAGATGATCTATACACTAGTACCTAAAAACTGAACGGTCGAGATGTGGATATGCGACCGAAAAGTGACCCAAAACTAGAACTTCACACGTTAATTTCAAAGCGGAGCTCCTCTCTGGATAGGATCTGTATATATATATATATATATATATATATATATATTTATGTGAAATATATATATCTGGATGGTGTGGCGTTGTGATATGTATATGTTTGATGATTATACTGTTGAAAGAGTGAATTGAAACAGTGATGTGACATTGTGAGTCGAATGGGATTTCCTACTGTTGAAAGAGTGAATTGAAACTGTGATGTGACATTGTGAGTCGAGTGGGATTTCCTTAAAAGGTTTTGTTTTGAGGGCCAAGTGATCCGAAGTCCGACGGTTACAGTGGTAACCTGTTAGGGGAGTTTTGTTCTGAGGGCCAGGTGGTCCGAAGTCCGATGGTTACAGTGGTAACCTGTTGTTAAGTCATCGGATGCTTGCACTTTGGTCAATGGGGCAGGTTACGATACAGTTATCGGATGCTTGTACCTTGGTCAAGGGGGTTGGTTACGATACAGTGGGGTGTAATTCATCAGATGCTTGCACCTTGGTCAAGGGGGCAGGTTACGATACAGTTATCGGATGCTTGTACCTTGGTCAAGAGGGCAGGTTACGATACAGTTTGAGCTCTAGTCTGTCTGTCATTGTACTGCATGGGGGTGACGCGTTAGGTTACTTGAGGCCCATGAGTATACGTGTTTTAAAAAGAGAGTTCGGGTGGATTCTTTCTTTTATTGTCCATTGAGGGACTTGAGTTCTTTCTAGAGTGTGGAGTTGATTTCGGTTTTATTTGAATGGTTTGATTTTAATGTAATCTCCTGAACTAAGTTATATGCAGGGATTACTGTCGTTTGAATTGTTTGTTTTAATTTAATCTCTTGAACTAAGTTATATGCAGGGATTACTGCTTTTTGAATTGTTTGTTTTAATGTAATTTCCTGAACTAAACTATACGCAGGAATTGCTATGATTTGAATTGTGTGATTTTAGGTGATCTCCTGAACTAATTCTCTATGCAGGGATTACTAATTTTTACCGACTGTGATTGGATGTTTGGTTGTGTTTGTGGAGTGAAATGTTGTTGCTTTAATTATCTCACGAGTTGAGAAATTATAAGCATGCGTGACGTGAGTCACTTTAATTGAGTTTACTCATACGGGCTTTAAAAAGCTTACCGGGTTTGTTTTGTTCAACCCGGTGCACTATTCTATGGTGTAGGGTTTATTGTGCAGGTTAGAATATCGATTAATCTTCGTCGAAGCTGAGGGGTACGTTCGGTAGCATGGACGTCGAAGGGTAATCTTAGTTTTAAGTCTTCCGCTGTGTAGTGAGTTGTGGTGGGTGTGTTTACTTATTGAATTGTCATTTAGTTTAATTTGTAAACTATCTATAATGTAATATGTGACTCTAAAAAACGAGTCGGTATTGACATTGTGAGCTCAGTTTGTTTAGTTGCTTAATTTAAATGAAAAATTTTCTATGTGTGTTTCTTGTGCTTGTTAAGTTATCGCGTTTTGGATTTAAATTTATTTATTCAAAATCCGGGGCGTGACAGTTTGGTATCAGAGCGTGAGGTACATATTTGGTGACAGTCAGTACTACTCGAGTGATGACCCGTCTGCAGCGGATCCCCATCATATACTCCTCGGTATTGACATATATGGTCATTGGGTATGTGGAGTGTTAGGTGTCGTCTAGGTGTCGTCTAGAGCGATAAGTCGTCAGAGCATAGGTCGGCTCTGTAAGTGAAGTGTAGGAGCTTGGTGTAGCTTATTTGAGTTGTAGTCTTTTGAGGAATAGGAACCTCTGGATTGAACTCTGATTGAGTCGGCAATGATTGTTTCATGGAAGCGATGTCCTTTTGTACGATTGAAGTTGGTTGGTTAGGGTCATGGCGTTTGACCTATGCTTGTATCTAAAGTCGTTACAAGTATTTGATCGAGTGTAGTTGTGCCTTCCTAAGTTGGATTGGCAGAGGTATTGGGTGGAAGGTGCTTATCAGGGGATAGTCATCTTGTTTAATTGCGTGGTGTCTTAGTGGAGCATTTTATTCCGCATACTGTTATGTGTTTAAGGTGACTCCGAGGTATCTATGCTGACCTTGGGTGTGGTCTGACTTCTTGGTGTGGTATTGAGATTGATTGTGTGGTAATGGGTTTTTGCATGATGTCTATAGTTAGACTTGTGCGTGTAGCTACCTTTTGCGGAGTGATGCATCTCTATTGTTGTATGATAGGAGCATTTTAATGCGACGTTTTACTTGCTTTTCCCTACATTTCTTGCGTTATTTCCTTATTAAAACTCTGTTTAGGAAAGTTTCCATTCTTCGAAGGGGAAAGTTCCTATTTGTAGAAAGTTTCTATTTTGTAGTTTCTATTTTTCATTTTTGGAAAGTTTCCATTTTCAGTTTAGGAAAGTTGCCATTTTTCATTTTAGGAAAGTTTCTATTTTTCTTACTAGTTTCTATTTTCAGGACCTTGGAGCTAAAAAGTGGAAATGAACTCACAAATGGAAAGAGGAGCTTGCGAACGTTAAGGGGAGCAAAAATGAGGAACAATGAGCCACAGAAATGAGCAGAAATGAAGAAAAGAAGTTTTCCTGCTTCAACCAGGAAACCCTGCGAAAAGGAGGAAAGCTTACCAATGAAGTTTCCAACGTTACTATGAAAAGAAATGGAAAAATAAAGTGTTATGGCGTTGGAAGGTAACAAGGCTTGAAGTTGAAGCAACAAGGCCCAAGAACTCTCAAGAATGAATTGGATTTTCGGCAAATTGGATAAAAACCCACAAAGCCCATGGAATTAGGGTTGTGACGCAATGGATTAAACCCTAGAAGTCTTTTGCCGTGAAATATCAAGAGATAAATAAGGGAAGTGGCGTGAGAATCAAGAAGAACCTAGAAGATTTCGGCAAGAGATTTTCTAGGGCAATTTTAATGGAAAGATAAACCCTAGAAAACCTTTTGCCGTCCAAGCCAAGAGGAAAAGAAGGATTTGCCGTGTGAATCAAAGAAAAAATAAAAGATTTCGGCAAAGAGATATTCTCTAGAGAGTTTTAAGGAAAGAAAATATGTGTGGAGACCAAGAAAAGCTCAAAAGGTGTCTAGATTCATCCCTAGAATTCCTAAAGGAAGTTTGGCCGAATTTAAACTAGAAAAATCAGAAATTATCTCAAGCTATTTCGGCAAGATTTCTAGGGAATTAAAAGAGAATTTTGTGATTGGTTGGACCACCTCATAGGGCTTATGTGGCAAGCAAGCATTGGAAGAAATTATGTGGAGTTATCATGTTAATTTCGTGGAAAATAAAGGAGTGCACGGCTTGGAGACCAAGTTGGTCGTGCTCCTATATATACTCCCCCTTTCTCAACGTCAAGGGATCCTCTCCTTTATGTTTTAGCTTTAGAAAAATTCAGAAAAGTTCTTAGCATAGCCGTGAGTTCCTCCATCCTCTAGAGCAAGCCACGAGTTCAAGCAAGGCCAAGGGAGAAGAAGAATTGCCGTGAGCATCATCATCCACCACCATCCTTGAAGCTTGCTTTCGAGATTCAAGAGACCACAACGTTAATCATCCATCTTCATCCTCCATCCACGGTGTAATCCGATTCTCCTTTGTAACCTTTGCTTTGATTTCGTTGGTTTTGTTCTAGTTGACATATGTGTCTGAACGAATATTAATTTCTGGAATTTTTTATGATTAAATGAAATTTTCAGATTCATATTATTGTTCTTCGAGAGTTGCTTATGTGGGTTTGTTTAATTAAATTTGCGTTATAGATAACTTTTGTATTTTAATCTTATGTGGTTGCAAACACTTAGGGTTTCGATATGAATGGTGCTAGGTTTAAGAACATGAAATCGACTTTTCGTTTTGTGTAAACTTGAATCAAAGTAGTAAAGGTTTTGTACAAAGATCGAATTTAATTAAAGAGAATTGCAATTAGGTGGACTTTTTCATAACTAAGTTGTACACTTGAGTTGATAGCCTTTCTCTATGTCTAATGCGTTAAACATGTCATGATTGACTAGCTTTCTAGGGTTTGATTACATGTTTGATAGGATTGATCTAGGTGCTTTCGCTTAGGTTAATTAGCATTGAAAAGTAAAATATGGGAAATCATTTGCTTTCGAATGTTTCACATGATCAACTCCTTTCTCATGACTTAGATGAAAAATATTAGGGTTTGAATCGATTTTAATCATATGTTTCGGCTTTTGATCTTTGTTCTCTCATTCCATTCGTGTTTTTATGTTTTTGCATTTTAATTGTTTTGTTAACTTAGTTTTATTTTCGAAAAAACCAAAAACAAAATCCCCCCTTTTCGTGTAAAATGTTTATAGTTGTGAATATCTTTGTGAATAT
>NC_084825.1:19610087-19704087 GCF_958449725.1 Rosa rugosa
ATATATATTTTTCTTTTTCTTTTTAGCCGTACACATTTTTTTTCTTTTCATTTTCATTTTTCACGGCTTTCACATATTTTTTTATTTATGGACAAGTCTACCCCCACACTTGAACTTTCACCTCTTCTCCATTTTCATCCTTAGCACCAAACCCATGTAGTATGTCTCAAAAGATAGCTCCACTAAGTTCTTAGAACAAAGGGTAGGGTTGTAACTATACTAAGCTCATGGTTAAGGATTTTTAAAGGTGATGAACGAAAAGGCTTAATGTAGGCTCAAATGGGCTTATCTAGGGGAGTCCCACAACGGGCACAAATAGGGACACAAGTTTATATGGCAATGAGTGTAATTCCTAGGGTGCCTCTATCCCTTCCAGAATCAGGGCCATGTATTGATATCACGTCTCAACAAGCACAAGAGCGAATTCTAGCATTCTCTAGTCCATTAAACTTAATCTATGGCAAGCAGTCAATCAAATGAAGAATAATGAGATCATCAAAACATCGCTAAGAAATTAAGAATATATATTTTTCATTTGCACTCCAAGAAAAAGGAACATGGCTCAAATATCTCACATAGGCTTTATGAATCAAAACTTATCTTAACATGCTCATATTCTGTACCAAGGTCACGAGATCCATATCCACTACACATGCATACATTTTTCATATATCTCAATTAACCAAAGAATACCATGTTAAAAATCATCTCAATGTTGTGATCCTCTTTTAGTCATGATTTTAGAGATATAGAATCATCCCAGACAGTTGAAAGGCATCCTATGACTCAAAACAAAAACAAAAGCAACGAAATTTTTTTATTTTTTGACATTTTTCGATTTTTTTGTATTTTTCAATATATGACTCAAATATAAATCCCTTCCCCCACACTTAAATATTGCATTGTCCTCAATGTAATCAATTATAAGCATGCAAGAAACACTTAAGCATATAGAGATGGAATTGACGAAAATAAAGTACAAAGAAAAACAAAAGTTACAAAATAAAGAAGTAGGGAGGAAAAAGCAAATCCGCGTTGAAGGCTCCTCCACAGCTACTTCTGAATTGGGTTGCCTCCCAAGCAGCGCTTAATGTTTATAGTCTTTCAGCCTAGACTTGGTTTCCTCTCGTCCTCAGCTGGTTGGGCCTTCAAAGCCTCCTTTTGGGTTTGGAATTGTGTTGCTCGGAAGCCTACCAGTTTCATGAAACTTAGTCATGAAGTCCACCACTTGTCCCATCTGCTTCTTAAGGTCAGCAATGTCCTTGGTGTGGTTTTGTTGTCCTTGTAGCAAAGTCTGTGTGGCACTAGTCAATGCCTGAGTGGAATTAGTCAATGCCTCTATCGTCTTATCATAGTGGGAATTTGGATTCCCTACATTGTGTTGAGGAGGCATGTAAGGTCTTTGATAGGGAGGTCCTTGAGGACGTTGGAAACTGCCACCAAGAGGGTTCTGAACATTTTCATTGTTGGTCCACTTGAAGTTGGGGTGGTCTCTCCATCCAGGGTTATAGGTATTCGAATATGGATCATACCTTGGACGTTGGGGACCCCCTTGGTTCCCTTGATAGCCTCCTATGGCATTCACAGACTCCCAACCACCATTCTCACTTAGTTGAGGACATTGATCCGTAGGATGTCCTTGGGTAAAGCATACCTCACAAGCAGAAGGTCCTCCATGGCCTTGAGTAGTCGCCACCTTGTTCACAAGAAGAGTGAGTTTGCTCAATTGATCCGCAATGGCAGGACTAGTGCTCACCTCATTGACCCTACGAGTGGTTTGTCTCACACCCTCATACTGTTGAGTGTTTAGGGCTCGATTTTCAATAAGTTCCCTCCCAGCTGCAGGTGACTTGTCCACAAAAGCTCCTCCAGCTGCAGCATCAAGCATTTGCCTTTCTAAGGGTAAGAGTCCTTCGTAAAAACATGTAAGTAGGGTCTCATCCTTCATCTGATGTTGAGGGCATTGTGCAAGTAAGGAATTGAACCTCTCATAGTAGGCACCATAGGACTCATCATGGGCTTGCTCGATCCCACTGAGCTTCTTTCTGAGTGTGATGACCTTCGAAGCTGGGAACTACTTTTCCAAGAAGGCCTTCCTCATCGTTTCCCATGAAGTGATACGTCCAGCAGAAATCTCATAAAGCCAATCTTTGGCTCTGTCAGCTAAGGAGAATGGAAATGCCTTCATCTTCAGAATGTTTTCATCTGCTCCTTGTGGTTGCATGTTGGCACACACAGACTGAAATTCTCTGATATGCTTGTTGGCGTCCTCCATATTAAGGCCATGGAACATAGGGAGCTTGTGCAACAATCCACTCTTAAGCTCAAACTCTGCATGTCTTCCTGCTGCAGGGGCAGGGTATATAATGCTCGTAGGGGGTCCTCCTTGGACAGCTGCTGTAGAGAGTTCCCTAATAGATGCCATTCTCTCTTCTTTGACTTCTTCAGGTGGTGGTGAAAGTGGTGGAGTAGGTGGTGGTGAAGGTGAAAGAGGTGGGGTTGGTGTAGGTGATGTGGATTCCTCTGAAGGATATCTAAGATTCTCTTCCCTTGCTCGTTGAATGTATATGGCTTGAATTGCAAAGGGGAAGGTCTTCTGTATTCGAGTTGTGGAGGATTCTTCAAACGAGCAAGTCTTTCTTCAATCTCTTTCTTGCTAGGGATTTTAGAAGGCTCGATCATTCATGGAAATCCTGAACAACATTAAGTGTACACAAGTTAGTAAATTACAAAATACAAGAAACACAAGTTAATATTTTATACAAGAAAAACGTCACTATTCACAATGCAACAAAAGAGACTTACAAAGTTTGTACAAGTAAGAGAAGTAAGAAACAAACCAATTTACACTTGAAGGTTATGTACAAGTACTTTATTTTTGCATGGAATTGTCATAAACATCGTTAATATCTCAATTGATTCCAAGTTGTAAGTCGAGCCCAATAGAAACCACTACTATTGGTGAGCTACGATATAGGGATAGTCGCCTAGACATAAGTCACTTTCCTTTGTTTCAGAAGGCCAGATAGCCAGATTAAGAGGTAAGTGAGAGGGAGGACTCATTTTGGTGATACTACGGACGCTACTCCCTCATTGAGGTTTACGCCCCTATTGGCTACTTCCACATTGTGGTTTACGCACAGTCTATAGTATCTCTGAGATCCAATTTGAACCCATCACCCAGGGTCTCAACCTAAGACACCATCTGTATTGCCCCTTACTCAGCTTGGAAATTACTCATGTGTTAAACTGTTCTCAAGTGCTAATAAAGGCCGCCCTCAACCTCATAAGACCTTAGAAAGGTACAAATGAAGGGTTAAGGCCAATATTAACAAAAGGGCCCTTGTCTACTCATACGATTTTACATACTCACAACAATTAAGTATTTAACAAAATTCATAACTCCATTTGTATTTTCTTTAAGTATAATTCTTTACAAATATAATTAGACAAGATATGCACAAAACTTTCACACAAATACATGTACAAAACGTCACTATTCACATCTAATTATCTTTTTTTTTTTTCTTTTTTTCTTTCTTCTTTTATTCTACAATTATTTTCAACACTTAGGTACGGGAACAGGGAATCTCGGAGTGCAATGGGCTGTAACAGCTACATTTCCAAGACTATGTTTAATCCAATATACCTTAATGTATCACAAAATATTCTTACATTTTCTTTTGTCATAAATATTATTGATATCAAATCTAATTCCAAGCGGTAAATCAAGTGGACGTGCGGCCCAAGTATAATCGTCTAGACACTAAGTCCCTCCTACATCCTTTGGGCAACCTTACTGAAATGGCCAGGTAGGGGAGGACGAACACAAGAGGTAGGATCCATTTTGGCATAAGCTACTCCCACATAGTGGTTTACGCCCATTTGTAAGCACTTCTAAATCCAGAACCCGTTATGAACGTTGTCCCCTTCCTAGACACCATCTCACATAAGCTATACTTACTTGGATATAAAAGGTCCTAAGTGTGAAGACAGTTCAATGAATGTTAATAAAGGCCGCCCTCAACCTTAAGGGACCTGAACCAGGTACCAATAAGGGGTTTAGGCCAATATTAATAAACACGACTTCACCTATTCCTTCTTTAATTTACAACTCACAATTAAACTCGTGTTCAACAATAAAAATAACAACCTAAGTAATTAATTAACTAAATCTCAAAAATTACAAACAATTAACAAATAAATTTTTTTTTTTTTTTTTTTCGGTCACAATATAAACAAAACAAAATATTCACAATGTGACAAATGATTTTTCAATCCCCGGCAACGGCGCCAAAAATTGACACGCTTTGAGCAAGCGCATAATTTAACCCTGAAATATCGTTAGTAGTATAAGCAAATAGGGATCGTTCTATTCCGGGGATTGAGGGTACACCTGTCATTGTCAAACAATTAAACAATTAAAATTAAAACAAAGTATAATATTCACAAAGATATTCACAACTATAAACATTTTACACGAAAAGGGGGGATTTTGTTTTTGGTTTTTTCGAAAATAAAACTAAGTTAACAAAACAATTAAAATGCAAAAACATAAAAACACGAATGGAATGAGAGAACAAAGATCAAAACCGAAACATATGATTAAAATCGATTCAAACCCTAATATTTTTCATCTAAGTCATGAGAAAGGAGTTGATCATGTGAAACATTCGAAAGCAAATGATTTCCCATATTTTACTTTTCAATGCTAATTAACCTAAGCGAAAGCACCTAGATCAATCCTATCAAACATGTAATCAAACCCTAGAAAGCTAGTCAATCATGACATGTTTAACGCATTAGACATAGAGAAAGGCTATCAACTCAAGTGTACAACTTAGTTATGGAAAAGTCCACCTAATTGCAATTCTCTTTAATTAAATTCGATCTTTGTACAAAACCTTTACTACTTTGATTCAAGTTTACACAAAACGAAAAGTCGATTTCATGTTCTTAAACCTAGCACCATTCATATCGAAACCCTAAGTGTTTGCAACCACATAAGATTAAAATACAAAAGTTATCTATAACGCAAATTTAATTAAACAAACCCACATAAGCAACTCTCGAAGAACAATAATATGAATCTGAAAATTTCATTTAATCATAAAAAATTCCAGAAATTAATATTCGTTCAGACACATATGTCAACTAGAACAAAACCAACGAAATCAAAGCAAATGTTACAAAGGAGAATCGGATTACACCGTGGATGGAGGATGAAGATGGATGATTAACGTTGTGGTCTCTTGAATCTCGAAAGCAAGCTTCAAGGATGGTGGTGGATGATGATGCTCACGGCAATTCTTCTTCTCCCTTGGCCTTGCTTGAACTCGTGGCTTGCTCTAGAGGATGGAGGAACTCACGGCTATGCTAAGAACTTTTCTGAATTTTTCTAAAGCTAAAACGTAAAGGAGAGGACCCCTTGACGTTGAGAAAGGGGGAGTATATATAGGAGCACGGCCAACTTGGTCTCCAAGCCGTGCACTCCTTTATTTTCCACGAAATTAACATGATAACTCCACATAATTTCCTCCAATGCTTGCTTGCCACATAAGCCCTATGAGGTGGTCCAACCAATCACAAAATTCTCTTTTAATTCCCTAGAAATCTTGCCGAAATACCTTGAGATAATTTCTGATTTTTCTAGTTTAAATTTGGCCAAACTTCCTTTAGGAATTCTAGGGATGAATCTAGACACCTTTTGAGCTTTTCTTGGTCTCCACACATATTTTCTTTCCTTAAAACTCTCTAGAGAATATCTCTTTGCCGAAATCTTTTATTTTCTCTTTGATTCACACGGCAAATCCTTCTTTTCCTCTTGGCTTGGACGGCAAAAGGTTTTCTAAGGTTTATCTTTCCATTAAAATTGCCCTAGAAAATCTCTTGCCGAAATCTTCTAGGTTCTTCTTGATTCTCACGCCACTTCCCTTATTTATCTCTTGATATTTCACGGCAAAAGACTTCTAGGGTTTAATCCATTGCGTCACAACCCTAATTCCATGGGCTTTGTGGGCTTTTATCCAATTTGCCGAAAATCCAATTCATTCTTGAGAGTTCTTGGGCCTTGTTGCTTCAACTTCAAGCCTTGTCACCTTCCAACGCCATAACACTTTATTTTTCCATTTCTTTTCATAGTAACGTTGGAAACTTCAATGGTAAGCTTTCCTCCTTTTCGCAGGGTTTCCTGGTTGAAGCAGGAAAACTTCTTTTCTTCATTTCTGCTCATTTCTGTGGCTCATTGTTCCTCATTTTTGCTCCCCTTAACGTTCGCAAGCTCCTCTTTCCATTTGTGAGTTCATTTCCACTTTTTAGCTCCGAGGTCCTGAAAATAGAAACTAGTAAGAAAAATAGAAACTTTCCTAAAATGAAAAATGGCAACTTTCCTAAACTGAAAATGGAAACTTTCCAAAAATGAAAAATAGAAACTACAAAATAGAAACTTTCTACAAATAGGAACTTTCCCCTTCGAAGAATGGAAAATTTCCTAAACAGAGTTTTAATAAGGAAATAACGCAAGAAATGTAGGGAAAAGCAAGTAAAACGTCGCATTAAAATGCTCCTATCATTGTACAATGGTAGTTTTCTATAATTTAGATTTGTGTTGTGGAATGCCTTGTAGTGATGGGGTGTAGTGATGTAGCATGCAGAATTGTTGCTATGGAGATACATTGTAATGTTGTTTGCGTAGTGAAATGCTTGTGTGGAAGTACTAGGTGGTGGTCTGTGTGACAATGATTATGTGTGTAATGTTATATGTTGATTTATGTGTGAGTATTGTCATTGTTGTGGTAGTAGAGGATCTATACCACTTTGATTGTGATTACAATGACAGGTGATAATTCGTGTGCGGGTTAGGCGGGGCCAAACCTTAGCTTGATTTTGTGTCCCAAGATGGGTAGACACTTATCGAGTTGTGATTTGGTGAAACAAATTTCTTATGATTTGGAATGGTTTCACTGTGGCAAATATATGTGTTGATTGAGTGATTTGAAATGATGTTGTTGCTTTCTATTCTTGGAATGCTAGAGTTGCATTATTGGTGAAGTGATACAGATACTGTTGTGAGGACAGGATTCTGGACTGTTGTGTTGTCAGTGTGATGTGCTGCAATTGCAGAGTTATTGTGGTGTTGTGTACAGGGATGAGATTCATCAGATGTTTTAGTGGTCACCAAGTGGAGTGGTAGAGTGTCGTAGTGTGGTGATGCTAGGTATTGTACCTGTATCAGTTGTTTGATCGTGGTATTGTTGGAAAGGGTGTTGATGCGACTATTGTGGATGATCGGCTTGTTTTTCCAGACGGGACTACAATGCAACTTGGGTCGAGGGAAATTGACTTGTTCAATATCTTGTGGAGGCTTCATGAGGAGAGCATTACTTGCATGAGGGCGTTGACTGGATTTGAGAACGAGTTAGCCTTACCTGATTGTTGTGTAGTACGCTTAAATTTCGGGACGAAATTTCTTTAAGGAGGGTAGAATTTAACACCCCGAAAATTCGTTATTAATTTCTTGGAATTTCTGGGATTTAATTAGTGGTTATTGGACGATTTCGTGGCTCGTGGACGGAGCGGAAGTGTTTCGGACGAATTATTAGTCGAAGAATATGGTTTTAGGGGGGTTACGAAGTTTGACTTTTTATACGTTTAGATTCACTTGTGGAGGACGAATCGAAGCTTGAAATTCCATGGTTTCAATCGGCCTCTTTCTGTTCTAAGGTAAAATTTGATCTTTTGGCTTATATTTAGACTTTGTGCTAGTTATGAAAGTTGTAATTGGAGTTGAGATGAAGATTTTTTATGTTGGAAGTTTTGTCAAATTTTGACTTTAGATGGGCGGCGGCGCCGCCACTGTGGTGGTGTTTTCCGGCGGCTTCCGGCCACCCCAGGGACAGTTTCTATTCCTGATTTTGATCTACTCGTCGATACGAGCATTTCGATATATAGTTTGTAATTTTTGGAAATCGTATGAGCATGTTATGAATTTTCAAAGTTTTAGGGTTATCGGTTTGATCGGTTTATGATCCGTAGGGATTCGACCATCCGATCGACTTGTAATTTTGATGGATTGATCATAGAAGTGTTCCAAAGACGTTGGATGGTCTCGGATGAGGATCTGACTATTGGATCGTCGTATAATTGTATTTTGTGAATTGTGTGCTTTGTGTTGTGTTGAGTGTGACCTTGATGTGATTAGGTGATTGACGGAATTGTGTGAGCGGAGTATGGATAAGCTAGTTTGTGCTTGTCTTGGTTTGTGTGAAGACGCAGCAGGATTTGGAGGTGAGTAAATCTCACGGTGTGTCGGTCGATAAATTAGTTATGTTTAATTTAGAGATTTAATTGTTAGTTTGCAAAATCATATTTATCAAAATAAATTATTTGTTTTAAAATATAAGAACTTGATCGACAACGGTTCATGGGTAAGTTAAAACATGGTTTTGATATAAAATGATTTTCGAGTAGTTAATACGTACGAACTATAGTTGGTATTAGTGGTCATTCCTGCGTGAATGACTACGTATATATATATTTACGTGAAATATATATATCTGGATGGTGTGGCGTTGTGATATGTATATGTTTGATGATTATACTGTTGAAAGAGTGAATTGAAACTGTGATGTGGCATTGTGAGTCGAGTGGGATTTCCTACTGTTGAAAGAGTGAATTGAAACTGTGATGTGACATTGTGAGTCGAGTGGGATTTCCTTAAAAGGTTTTGTTCTGAGGGCCAAGTGGTCTGAAGTCCGACGGTTACAGTGGTAACCTGTTAGGGGGGTTTTGTTCTGAGGGCCAGGTGATCCGAAGTCTGACTGTTACAGTGGTAACCTGTTTGGGGGGTTTTGTTCTGAGGGCCAGGTGGTCCGAAATCTGATGGTTACAGTGGTAACCTGTTGTTAAGTCATCGGATGCTTGCACTTTGGTCAAGGGGGCAGGTTACGATACAGTTATCGGATGCTTGTACCTTGGTCAAGGGGGCAAGTTACGATACAGTGGGGTGTAAGTCATCGGATGCTTGCACCTTGGTCAAGGGGGCAGGTTACGATACAGTTATCGGATGCTTGTACCTTGGTCAAGGGGGCAGGTTACGATACAATTTGAGCTCTAGTCTGTCTGTCATTGTACTACATGGGGGTGACGCGTTGGGTTACTTGAGGCCCATGAGTACACATGTTTTTAAAAGAGAGTTCGGGTGGATTCTTTCTTTTATTGTCCATTGAGGGACTTGAGTTCTTTCTAGAGTGTGGAGTTGATTTCGGTTTTATTTGAATGGTTTGATTTTAATGTAATCTCCTGAACTAAGTTATATGCAGGGATTACTGTCGTTTGAATTGTTTGTTTTAATATAATCTCCTGAACTAAGTTATATGCAGGGATTACTGCTTTTTGAATTGTTTGTTTTAATGTAATTTCCTGAACTAAACTATACGCAGGAATTGCTATGATTTGAATTGTGTGATTTTAGGTGATCTCCTGAACTAATTCTCTATGCAGGGATTGCTAATTTTTACCGAGTGTGATTGGATGTTTGGTTGTGTTTGTGGAGTTAAATGTTGTTGCTTTAATTATCTCACGAGTTGAGAAATTATAAGCATGCGTGACGTGAGTCACTTTAATTGAGTTTACTCATACGGGCTTAAAAAGCTTACCGGGTTTGTTTTGTTCAATCCGGTGCACTATCACTATGCCAAAAAGGCCTTCAGACGACAGAACTGTTCTGTCGTCTGAACGAACAAAAATGTGTCGTCTAGTACGGTGTCGTCTCTTGGGGGCATCAGACTACAGAAGTGTTCTGTCGTCTGATGAGTTTTGTATTTTGGGAACTCTCTCATACAACAACAATTAAAAGTTGTGCTAATTTACTTTAAACGATAATTATATGTGGTCGTAAAGAGCATCAGAGGACAATTAAGTGTCGTTCTAGGGTAGGTTTGTATGACATTTAAGTGTTGTGTGAAATGTTTTGAAATTATACATATGTGATGTTGGGAAATGGTTTAGACAATAGATATCATATTCTTTCTGTTATGTCAGTCTCATTACGACGACAATTTACTGTCATTTGAGATTATTTAGACGACAAATATTTGTGGTCTGAATATAAAAAGGACCACTAATAGTACGTGTTTTATATTGTCTGTAATCACGTCCAATCACACTTATTTGTTGTTGTTATACACTTTAGCCAATACTTTCAACTAACTTATGTTGTTGTTTTGCCTTTCAGACTACAATTTTCTGTTGTCCCATTGTCAAAAAGACAATAGACTTCTTATTGGTTTTTGTGTTGTGTATGTGCAGCTGCAACCACACGCTTTTATGTGCTTTTGTTGTAGCTTGCAGTTTGTGATGACACATTTTAGTAGTCCCCTGTACAATTGGTATGCATGCATTTTGGAAAATAAAACTGCCAATTCATGAAACCATAAAATCCACATCCAAAATTATTCATTGCAATTTCCATTAATCCACCATTGTCTCATGTACACAAATTAATCATGAGCATCAGTTCAAAATGACCCAAATCTACTAATCTGGGCAGCCAACAAAATATATGCACACAGTACTGCAAGCTAATAAACCAGAAGCACTACACAATCTGGGCAACCAACTAAACAACACAGCAAAATAGCTAGCAGTACTGTAAGTCAAAGTCTGGCCTATATATCAACTATGCATGTCCAAAAGCTTATGCTACATATCTCCAACTACTAATTAACCTACACACTAGCTATCTTTAAACTTAAGAACATATTTTGCCTACTCTGCCGGGACAACATCAACATTCTCCATTGTGTAGTGATTTGCTTTTCTTTCCCACTGCAAGGACAACAAGGACAGAAGCTTAGTCATAGATCACAGTGGATTAATCCAATAAATCAATATTACAGTGGATTAGTTTAATCTTTTAGATTCTGAGGATATCTTTTGGAGTAGTCTCATCCTTGGTTTCGCAAGCAGAGGTTTGGTTAAATAAAAAGTATACAGATAACAGAATTCTAACTTTATTTGCACAAGGATTATGAGGATACTAAGCATAAATTAATTAATAATGGTGTGTGAGGGAGATCCACATAAGCTAGTAAATAGGGTATAACAAGCCTTACGGAAGCTATTATCCATGTACTGGTCTTTTCATACAATCAGACAAATCCACAAGATCATGCGAGTAATATTGATGATATGATCCGTGATCAAATTTCCCTAATTTATCTAGCTATATTGGTTAAACCATTGACTGCTCTCATAATTATACTAGTGTTGTGAACCTAATGAGTTCTCAAAGTATAATTATATTCAAACTGATTACAGGGATTGGTTAGAAACAAAATGCACTAATTATAGGAAAAATATAAGGAACCAACAGACTAACAGAAGAACTACAATATCTCAGAGACCAACAATGAATACTCCCCAAAGACACAGCTAAAGAAGCCTCCACTTAGCACCTAGTTGCAGCAGGTATTTTCTCAACTGGCTAAGGGAGATAGAATGAGTCTTTTATTGATGGAAAATCTAGAAGAGCTGATGTAAATATATCTACGAGCATAAGAATGAGTCTTTTATGTCTTCTCGAAGCAAACAAAAGATTATGTTTTCTAAGCATAAGCTAACACTGAAGTATCTATCCTTGCCGCTTACAAAGAAGTCTTCTTCCTTAGTCAACCAAAGTATCTTGTTGAACCTTTCTACATATTCATCTATCTATGATGGTAATATGACTGTTATTTTCAGAACCTCAATAACAAGGTTAACCTAAGGAGTGTTCAGCAGTTATATACAACTATGCAACTAATTTCCCTTTGACTAACCATAACCTCTATGATCAACAAAATAAAGAGAAAACATGTAAAAGAAAAACATTGATCCCAAGGAACTAACTCATTTAACATTTGCAACAACAATACTATAAACTAATATGATCCTTAGTGGTATGAGTTCATTGCTATGAGTTATAGTCATCTCAAGTTCTCAAGAGCCCAATATATTTTCATTAATCAAGCAATGGATCAGCAATTGTTTAATAAAACTACAATGTCATACCTGAAAACACCAATAATAGGAAGTCCCTTCTGAATAGCTACACTTCTCTTCATCAGGAGTACTACTCAAGCACCATCACTTACCTGGCTAGCATTTCCTAGAATAAAAAATAAATGAGCTGAATTCACAATGGTTGATTCATATGCATTAAAGAAGGACAAAAGTCCTGATAAATGAAGATACTATCATGAGTAACAAGCTACCTGATACTTGAGTGATGAAATACCTGCAGTTGTTGTCCCATCTGATTTAAATGCAAGCTTCAATTTCGCCAAATCAGTCATGTTTGCATTTGGCTGGATGCCATCATCCACATAAATTGTAACATGCCTCTCCTCTCCAGTTTTTGGGTCCACAATCTATGCAAAAAAATAATCAACTACCGAAATGTAAACATGGGATGACTGTTCAGAGATTCAAAATATATGCAATGCATTGCTCGCTTTCTCCCTCTCAGTCTCTGTCTCTTTTACACATGGCGCGCGTACACACACACGCACATGCAACAATGAATATCAGAAACACTTTTATCCTTTTACAATTTTTGTGTGCTCCTAAGAAACATTAAAATATTCAGGGAAACAAAGGTAAGCCAAAGACATGTTGACTCTTTAATGGATCATGATACTAGCTTTTTGCAAAGGCATTTCAAATTCCAAAGTCCATGAATTCAAGAGCTGGTTGCTTGAATTTTGGGATTCATAGTTGAAGGGTTCACAGACTCAGGGATTTATAGAATTATATTAAATAACTAAGATACAATATATAACTAACAGGATTGAATAAGAACTGCTTGCTTGAATTCCAGGATACTTATGTATTAGGGACTTTGGGACTGTTCTGGAGACCTTTTTGAAGGGATCACGATAGGGTGCATACTCTAATATGCAGCAAGTAACGAACATTAGTCTTACCATTCTTCTCACATCCCTAAGTTCTCAGAATGTTAGCCAAAAGCAAGTTTTATCTCAGAAAACTTATATTGCCTAGTACCAAGAAGTCTGTTAGTAAATATGTCACACTTTTCCTACTCAACTACTACTCACGATTTTATCTTATTAGCCAAGTCAAAAGTAGTTTAAGAGGGAATGCTTAAGATAAATGGAATAAGATAGTATGGAAACCCGTTTTGACTAGGGATCTCTATAATTTTCAACCATTGATTTCACCAAGTCCAGGAAAATGGATGAAAGTAAAACACTAACAAGTACACACATTGAACAAGAACTCAACTATTCTTTTTCTGCCTTCAAAACAAAACTGCAAAATAAAATCTGTGCAAGACAAATCATCTCAATGTCCTCCACAATAAGCAAATAGCACTCTAATTGAAAAGGAGATATTTTTTTTTTATTCTCCTATCTTCTCACTTGTCAAACACTGTTTTGTTTCTCTAACATATCTATGCAACATAAATCTTCAAGCACTTCAAGGAATGCCATAATAACAGTGCCATGTTCCCGCAGAACTGCAAAAACTGTTGCAGCTCATGCAACAATATAAAACTAAGTTTGGTCGTAGTATAACCGCACCTAACTCTAAAAATACTTGTAATGTAACTAGGTCATGAGTGCAAGCTAAAACAATAGAAAGAAACCACTTTGGTGCGATCAACAAAGTGGACCTTTATCAAAGTACATTGTCAGTCAATCCTTCAGTCTTAGTCATTTAATGTGCATCTACAACATGCTTGAAAACGAGATGACTACAACTACTACATCACACCTGATGACTGTCCTTATGCGAATAACTGAATATGAAACAGTAAAGTAAAATTAAAACCATTAGCAGTGAAAGCTAAGCTAAGCTATGAGCTAATGAAGGAACTGTTGCTTTGGCTACCTACCTGCGATACTGGATAGGCATATTACCAGCCTTCCAGATAGCAATCTTACGCGCGTGCGCACACATACACAGGCACATGCAGCAATGAATATTAGACATTTTAGTCTCATACATTTTATTTTTGTTTCTACATTTTCTCTAGATCTGGACCTTTTTTTTTCTTTTATTTGAAAGGAAACAGCTTTTTATTGACAAAACAAATACCATAATACAAAGAAGCGGACAAGAAGTCAACATAAGAAAAGAAAGATAGTTTGAGGAACAGAATAAGATGCTCAACTGACAGTAAACATGCTTGCCAATCTAGAACAAGAGATGAAAGAGTGTAATCTTCATACTCCCCAAATATAGAGGCCCAAAGAGAATTTCAAATCTTAATTCTTTCCCACAACTCTTCCAACTCCGCACTACCATAGGCTTCAGACGTCCCTTTATTTCTCTGGACCTTGAAAAGAAAAATTAAGCCAGGTCTACTCTTGTTTGCTAACTGCCTAGTCTAGTATGTGCAGTATACACAAATAAATGCAAATCTTGACAATACATACTCAACTCTCTAAACCACAAGTTAAGAAAAGGCAGTGTTATATATATATATATATATAGATGTATAAATATGCATAAAAGTTAAGAAAAGGCAGATGTATATATATGATTATACATGTGTGATAACAATTTAGTTTAGTGCAGTGCATTCATATAATGACAAATAAAGAAGTTGCACCACAATCTGTATCTATTTTTAATTAAAGAGAAAGTCATTGACAAAAAAGGAATAAGTATAGATAAGTGGACAAGTATACAGTGAGAAAAAGTACCCAATAAGTACAACAATCCTAGAAGAAAGAAACAATAAGCACCAAAAACAACGAAACTAACTTCCGCATTCCAATCTGTTTGAAAGGCAAAAAAGGAGCCATTCCTAGAAATTGAAGAAACTGATCCCTTCATGATGCCCAGACTAACCAACATCGCCTTCATAGCAGATCTCCCCAAAACCAACACCTTCTTTACAAAAAAAACTGTAGTTTCACATAACAAAGACACACAATCCTGGAATGTGTCCCAGCTCACATTAGAATCCTAATAAACACCCTTCAAAGAGCTAAAGCAACCAAATTGCTGGTTCTTTAACAAGATGATAGTAATTACAATCATAAATTGCATTAGGAAAAGGAAACGGCATGCTTGATCCTTGTTAAACTTTTCACCAAAGACTCAAGAAATCAACACTTCCAGTAATCATACCATTTACTGGAATCCATATCTCTCACTGTGAGACCAAAACATTGTAATGGCTTCATTCATATATATATATATATATATATATATATATATATATATATATATATATATATAATACATAATGAAACCTTACTAAGGGAATTAGAGCACAAATTTACCTTGGGCATCCAAACTTGAAGTTCCTCTTCTTTCCCCCAATTCTCTAACTTCATCCTCCATATCTATCAAAACCCAACGGTGAAATCTGAAAAGCACGACAACAACAAACCCTCATACCTAGTGGCCAAATACCAAAAAGCCCTTAAACAAAACCCTTTTTAATCTTTTTTTTTCTTTTCTTTTTTTTCTCGGTTGTTACATTATGAATGCAGCTACATCAGCAACTGCCTAAAGGCTAGATCAACATTGCATGTTGACGGTTCTGATGGGAACTATATCTGGATAAAACAGATGGACTATAAGCTTCTGACTATAGATAAAACTGAATATAAGGTGCCCCTTTAAATACCATGTACAATTAAAGACTTACCAGGAACACCAACATAAAATGCTGGCATCCTGCACTCAATTGCTCTAAGTGAGCCAGGAGCGAGAACTGTGCCAACCACTATATCCCCTACTTCACTTGGGTTCAAATTTGTTCTCTCTATAACTGCCTACATAACAAGTACATCACAGATAAATTAGCCCTATAGACTTAAGATGAAACATACAAATCCCGAGACTCGACATTCTTTCCTATGAAAATTCAACTGTACGTTTATCTTACCTTCAAAACAGGTGCCAGTAAATCATCAGCTAAAGTATCCTTAAAACCGCCTCGCTTTGCTTTGTAAATGGCAGTTCGGTAAGCCCTGTTTAACATGATTTTCAAGGCAATATTAAGCACAGGGAAGGTATAAACATTATCAAAAGATATAGATTGCAAAAGATTAAACATTATCAATTACTCACGCCACAATCACTACATCCTTCCCAGCAAATCCTTTTGTAGCACCAAGTTTCCCTATCATGGCCAACAAAATAGAAGAAACATGTTACAACAGAAGAACTATTATCCAAACTCAAAACCCCAAAACCCAAATGAGTTTTAATTGAAAGAAGGAAGAGTTCTTGTCAAACAACATGGAAAATAAAACCCCAACACATAAATCCATTTCAACCGAAGGAAAACCACAGCACTAAATCGAAGAGAAACCCCCAAGACAAAACCCCAATATAGCTATATCCATTTCAATCACCCCATCCCCAAATAGAAGAAAAACCTAATCGAAATCAACTAAAATCGAAATTTTGGATAATAAGCAAACCTAAAATTTGCAGATAAAACCCTAAAATCGATCTAGGATTAAACCCAATCGAAACCCTAAACTAAAAAACGATTGAAACCCTAAATTGCTTACCAATATCCGAATTAAAAACAGCTCTGTTGTTGCTGGGGAGGTCCACTAATCCGGTCGCGAAAGATGAAGTAGAGGCTAAGAAGAAGAAGGAGAGACCAAGAAGAATCGAGAGAGTGAGAAGATGAAGGAGAGAGGAGAGAGTGAGAATCGAGATCTGAGAGATCTGAGAGAGCTGAGTGAGAAGGAGAGAGGCTGGTGTTCGAGTTTTCCAGTTTCGCGGGTTCTAGGTCGAGCTGAGTGAGAAAGAGAGAGCGCGCGGGCTGGTGTTGGAGTGAGAATGACAGAAAATGATTTAATTACGAGGGATCTATGTAAAAAAGCACAAGCCAAAATAACTTCAAAAATTTTAAAACAAGCTCCACACTCAGACGACATTTAAATGTTGTCTAAATGTCACAACATTTTCTAGTCAACTAGAGTTCGGCTATTTGAGAGGGAAAAGTACTTGATCAAATTTTGGATATCCCTCCGCATTTGAGATAGGAAATCATCATCTTTTACAACTACACAAATGTGTCGTCTGAATGCTCACCATTTTTTCAAATTGAACTAGTATGGTTTTAGTCTATATTCAGACAACACAAAAAAAAATTATGTCGTCTGAAAAACTCAGACGACATAAAACAAAACTTATGTCGTCTGAAGTGTGTCGTCTGAAGCACATTTTGGCATAGTGTATTCTATGGTGTAGGGTTTATTGTGCAGGTTAGAATATCGATTAATCTTCGTCGAAGCTGAGGGGTACGTTCGGTAGCGTGGACGTCGAAGGGTAATCTTAGTTTTAAGTCTTCCGCTGTGTAGTGAGTTGGGGTGGGTGTGTTTACTTATTGAATTGTCATTCAGTTTAATTTGTAAACTATCTGTAATGTAATATGTGACTCTAAAGAACGAGTCGGTATTGACATTGTGAGCTCAGTTTGTTTAGTTGCTTAATTTAAATGAAAAATTTTCTATGTGTTTTTCTTGTGCTTGTTAAGTTATCGCGTTTCAGATTTAAATTTATTTATTCAAAATTTGGGGCGTGACACTTATAAACACTCACCTTTTTGGACTACATCCAAAATATATATAAAAATAATAAATAAAACTAAGAATCCCGAATAAAATAATGACCTAACATCTTACAAAAGAATGCAAACCCAAAGATAAAACAAAAAATACAAACATAAAAACCAAACAGATCCAAATCCACACACAAGGGAGGCCTTAAAGACCAAATAGATCCAAAACCACACACGAGGGAACCCCAATATCAAACTTCGGGTCCAGTAGGTATTGGGAGAAAGAAGAAAAAAACATTTAGAAGAAATCAAGAAAATAGGAAGTAAGAGGAAAAAATGACTAAAGGATTGCAACTTATGCAATTCAAAATTAGGTGGGCTTGGTATTAGTATTTTAAGTAATACCAAGATTGCAAGCCCATGGTAAGCGAAGGCCAACCAAGCTTGTATGTAGATCTATCCCTACATATCTTCATCACTGCTAAAGCGTGAAGGGCAGTGTTGGACCCAATGTCCTAACCCACCACACTTGAAACATTCACCTGCTGAAGGGCAGTGTTTGGCCCAATGCCCTATCCCACCACACTTGAAGCAGTCATCTTCTCCTACAAATATGTCACCATCATATTATGAACTAGGGACAGATTCAAGTGTGCAAAGAGTGTAAAGATAACAAGGGAAAAGGATAACAGAGAGATTATTCAGAGCACCGCCGTGCACTTGCACCAACATAAATGAATGGTTAGATTGCATTAAATACACTTTTTGTTTATTAAAAATAAAGTTGATAATAAATATCAAGGGTTGAGATTATTTTATAAGGGTTGGGTCACTTGCACCGTCGGTGCATAGAATAATTTCCATAAAACAAGAGAAAATACTCCTACATTTCTAAATAATTTGGATACACAGATCCAAGTCCTCCCCTCTCACTTGCTTCCATTATGTCATGATTTGAATGTTCATTTTCTACACCCGTTTCAAGGATCGTTTTTATGAACAACCAATCAAATTGAATATGGTTTAATCAACCAACTGTTTTAAACATCATTAGAAAATTAACATTTACCAAAACGTATTGGTACTTTCAAGTTTATAAAAGAGATGAATATTATTATAAAGTGATTTGAAAATGAACGGTTCTTATTATAAGTTATAACCACTATAAAACAATTATAAATAAGGGAGAATTCGCAGAAATTTGTGTATGCAAATTGAGCGGCAGACGTACCAACATCTTGTGGGGCAATGCATTTGCGGCTCAACTTCCACACAATATCTCTCACAACTTCCACAACTAATTTGGAATCGGGGCTGGCATAATGACCAACAACAAATAATTAATTACTAGCTGAGGAGTGAGGACTTAAGGTCATATAGTTAACCAGTCAGAGAAATGAACTAGTAAAAAGTCGAAAAGTTACCCAATGTTGCGCGAAACAAACCCAGCTAGTTTGGAAGCTTTGGTTAAAGCATCCCTCCACTTGCGCACCTTGTCTGGCGTGTCCTTGAAATGTACTTCATGCTGAACAAATGCATCTGCATAACTCTCCCTCTGATCTCTTACTTGTGATGGATCTACCCGATAAAAAATGGGTAAAACCGATTGTTGGCATCTTTTCTTGCATTCAAATATGTGAGCAAGTTCATCCAAGCACGATGTGGAAGAAGCATAGCCTTGTGACAAAATGACTACGGAAAGTTTTGATTTCTCTATTGCTTGGAGAAGGGTTGGTTCAATTTCCTCTCCACGCTCAATTTCGTCATCTATGAAGGTATTGATTTGTTTCCTGACTAAAGCCTCATGAAGTTGCCTGGTAAAAGTCTTGCGGGTGTCCGGCCCTCTAAAACTAAGAAAGACATCATACTCAAAGCTGCCAGGTGCAGAAGATCGAGAAAGAGAAGCCATATTACAGAAACAAGTAAATCAATCCACTAGTCCAGACTGGCAAACTCTTTCTTGGAGCAAAAATCCCCTGCTTCAAGAAATATTTAGAACAAATATTAAATTCAGTGGTGGAAGTCTATATGTACAATAGAAATCAACGGATAACAATGATGAACGTACACTTGCCTGTGAAACAAGACAGATCAAGCAGTGTGCAGGAGAGAATACAGTGAGATTGTACTGATCTGATCACCAGTTTTCAGAATCAAAGCAGTGTTGGATTTGCAAAGATTTTGAACTTGCTAGTAAGAAAACTTTCTTCTTCTGTAAGAAAACAATCTTCTTCTTTTCTTTGTTCTTTTTTTTAAGTAAAGTAAGAAGGAATCGTTGGGACTAAGAATTCTAGTACCAGAGATAAAAAGAAGAACAAACCAATGAGGAAAATTCTAAGCACTTTTGTCAAGAGATTTGCGATTCAAATTAAAGATGAGGTGATTAAAGATAGAGGAACAGGCAATGGCCTACAGAACTAAAGATAAAGTCAGTAGCAACTAGGAACAAGCATGAAGAAGAAAGGTTGCAGGAAAAAAAAAAATTTAAACCAAAAGGCCAAGTCCCAAAATAAACCAAAATAAGAATGGGTTATTATCATAAATAGTAGTATCTAAACTTATCATCAATCTTATGGATGATACCTGAACTTTCATTTTGATCACAACCAGTATCTGAACTTTTCGATTTCATTTTAAATTGTACCTATCACTAAGTTCCGTTAAAAACGGGGGATGACCACTATTCAAAAGTACTCTGCTCCAGAAAACCCGGAGCACCCAAAAAGACCTAGGTTTTGAGAATTTGCTTGTCCGACGGCGCTCTGAATCGGTGAGGGTTTGCCTTGCCGCTAATGGGCCGCTGCCGGACGGGACTTGCTATTTGCCTGGGGAGGTCTTGGGAGAGGTATTGAAACTCAAGGATCTAGACAGGTGGCGGTGGTGAGGTCCAGACGAAATCTCTGGGTGTGGTTGTGTTGTGCAAGGTTGGCGGGCTTCGGACTGAGCTCTGCAGATCAATGGCGACGGGGTTTCTGATGGGGAGCGGCGGCGTGGCTCTGAGAAGCTGTGCAGCAGTGAAGATCTGGAGGATCCGGGCGGCATCTTCTGACTCTGGAGTGGTGCGTCGTTCTACTGGGTCGTGTCGGCGAAGTGGGCCATGTCGGTGGTGCGTCGTTTTGCTGGGTTGTGTCGGCGAGGCTGGTTGGGGCGTGGTTGACGCGTCGCAGATTTGGCGGATTGGTGGTGGCACGGGGTTGTACGGGCAAACGCATGCGGCTGATGACCTTTGGGCCTTGCTCCAAATCCTGCTGGGCCTTGGGGTTTGGGCTTTCTCCTTTTGAGCTTCCCAGTGGGCCTCTAATTTGGACTAGGGCTTTGCCTTTGGCCCAATTCTATGTTAGATAGATTTTTCTTTCTAAGTTATACCCTATTTTTTTAGGGACCTATGCACTTTTGTTTTGTTTTTGTGCCTATTTACTATGTATGTTCATAGTTCATAGGCTCGCTGAATATGTGAGCACTGGTTGTCTAATGGGTGGTGCTAGCATACCACGTCCTAAACTTGTCCTAGAGTTGGCAAGGGAAGGTATGTATCCGTGTCATTCTGGCTTGAGATGAATGAATGATTTGGTTCAAAAAAAAAAAAAAGTTCCGTTAAAAACTGACATATGCCTAGCATATGACTCATTTTTTATGGATAAATTTGTAAAATTACCTTCTTCTTTTTTTCTTTTTTTTGTAATATCACTTATTTTCATTTATATTGTTAACACGACTAGCCCGGATTTCACCTTGAAATCCGAACTAGCCCTGCGATACCCACCTTAGGAGAAATTTTACTGAAATTTCGGGGATATATGTCAAATGTTACCTATATATTCTATACCACTAGGACCAGGGCACATCCTTCTACAATTACTATTTGTCAGTAGCATATGCAGGAAATATTGAATTTGTAATTACAGATCCTAGTGTAAAATAATTGAATTCATGATTTAATCCATGTACTCTTAGCAAAAAAAAAAAAAAAATCAATTCATAGAAGCTCAGCCTTATTTGCATGATTTGTTCTAGGATTTGTCTTCAAATTATGAATAGTCCCAGGTTTTTCCACCCTTTTGGTCATTATAAGAATTGGAGTTAAGCACTCCTGCATACCTGCTAGTGATCAAGTCAGTTGATATGTTTTCAATGACAAATTAATTAGAAGTAAATTTCAAAAAGATTGAATACCGCCTATATAGATTCAAGTGTTCAAAATCAGTTCTGTTAAGTGAAATACTGCTACACTGCAAGCTATAGTTGGTTTGAAACTTGTGATGTGAATAGGAACCTCATGAATACTCCCTTTGAGGGTGAAGACTGACCTGCAGGCAAAGAAGGACAAGGAATAAGTTAACAAAAACAATAACAAGGCATTTGTTTCAACTTTGTTTAGATATAAGAAAGTGCCATTAGACGACATTATTTTCACAAGAAGAAGGAAAGGAAAGCAGCTGTCACATTTAGATGAAAACAAAACAAGAGCAATGCTTTGTTAAGTACAGATTTTCAAAACAAGAGCAATGATAGTTATAGGGCTATCTGCAGAGATCCAATCCCCCCCCCCCCCCCCCCCCCCCCCCAACAACAAAAGATTGTATCCTTGATGTGTTAGCTCTTAATTGTAATCCATGCTAAACTCTCAATAAAAGATCGTTCATTCATTCATTCAAAAATAAAATAAAAAATCAGTGCTCCCTTAATTGGAGAAAATGGTGCTTTGAAAAAACAATAGCTTCCATAAAATTATTCAAAAGATGCAACAGTCCTGACGCTAAACCTCACTATCTATACAAATTCAAATTCATAATAAACAAAAGGAGAGGACACCATTGTAGTCTTAAGTAGAAGCTGACACATGGTTTCACATGCATATTTACAATTGGGGTCTCCATTACGTGATGGAATGTAATACCCAACTGCGTAGCAAAGGATATGCTGAGCTTTAATTTGATTGGTACTTTCTGGTATTCTGATAGCTATAAATACCTATCCTCAATTGCTTCCACGCATCAATCTACAAGCAAAGAGATATAGAGGCAAAGACAAACAGAGAGAAAATGACTTGCTTCTTCTCAAAAGGGTCTATTCTAGTCATTCTCCTTTTAGCGATTTTCTTGGTTAGTGAAGCTCAGCAATGTCGTCCAAGCGGAAGAATCAGAGGAAGGAAGCCCCCTCCTGGACAATGTAACAAGGAGGATGACTCTGACTGCTGTAAAGCTGGAAAAATGTACCCAACCTACACTTGCTCACCACCAATGTCCGGTAACACCCAGGCATACCTCACTCTTAACAGCTTTGAGGCAGGTGGTGACGGAGGAGGCCCATCCGAATGTGACGGCAAGTATCACAATGACAACACTCCAGTTGTTGCATTATCCACCGGATGGTATAACGGTGGATCAAGGTGCCTTAACAACATCAGAATTAATGGTAATGGGCGTAGCGTGGTGGCCATGGTGGTGGATGAGTGTGACTCTACTGAGGGATGTGATGCAGACCATGATTATCAGCCTCCTTGTCCCAACAACATTGTTGATGCCTCCAAGGCTGTCTGGAAAGCCTTAGGTGTATCTGAGGACAACTGGGGTGGCTTGGATATCACATGGTCCGACGCTTAGTTACATTAGAGTTTCTCCAAGTTGTTGCTTATTTTCCTTCTTATTTGGGGTCTGATTCTTCTTATTTTGTTGTATATGTGTATCTATGTATGTGGGGATGTATGATAAGTACATTATTGAAAAGTAAATCTAGAAGACTTCTGTTTATGTGAACATAAATCTTCTGTGATATTTTACTCGAAAGGATCTTGTTGTGGAATATAGAACAACATCAAACATGGACTTGATTACTTCATTGTTCTCTAATCAAATTGATTGCCGGTAAGTCATCGAAGTTAATGCATCATATGTCCCTTTCTGAAACTCGCATATTCATTCACTAACAAGAACCCCTTTCTTTGTACAATTTGAGGAATTATATGTATGCTCAACAATCCAAACCCTTAAGATCATCCCACTACATGAATATTATATCCCTTATATACCCAGATCGATCACTTATTTCTCGAACTTAAATTTGAAAAATTGAGCGCATTATAAAAAATTCTCCTAGTTTGACTACAAAGAAAAATTGACAGGCGTGATTGCAACTCTTTTTTACTTTTTCTTCTAGAAGAACAACAATTTATTTCATCAAACTTAATTTACAATCAGTTTCAATTTAAGAACACTGAAACGTCATATAATGAGATTCTGACCAAAATGATATCTTTCAAATATTAAAGGTGCGTACATGTAACACCCAAACCACTGTCTTAAATAGGCACAGGTGAAACATAATCTGCGAGACAGCAGCTGCATAGACGACTCCTCCACCCACTTCCCCAAATCTCATCTTCTCCTCATTCCCCAATACAAATTTGCAGCACTCTAACGAGGATGAGAGATTGTCTTATACAGTGGCTTAGCCCATCCATTCTCAGCAGTCCCATGCTGCTGATCACAAAATGCCACAAGGAATATATCTCCCAAGGATATCTCCTAGGAAGTGCTATATTACCCAGTCAAATTGCTCGTGCCTCCTCTCTCCTCTAGCCACCAAATCCCATCTTACTAAGTTCTCTTTCTGTAAATGCAATTGCTTTCTGTTAGAATTGAGATTCAAAAGTTCCTTCAAAACTACCAATGGTCTACCCATGAGGTAGAACTACATGAAATATCAAATAAAATAATATATGTAGTACATGGATTGCAATGCACTTCCCATGTTAGTGGATGAAAAGATCTTGTTGCCACTATAGAAAATATTGTCAATTCTTGCCACATTACTAGCTTACGCGAGCGTAATGCTGCTACTTAAACAGGCCGAGAACTAGATGCAAGAAAGCTGATTTTCCCCACACATTTCCTTTAATATTTTTTCCCTAATATATGTTTCTAATCTTTGTTATAGCAAACAAGTCATTGAAAAAGAGAATGCACAGAACGGTGCACAAGATATCCACAAGCTGTAATTAACAAACCAGTAAAATATCAGATACAACAGCAACCAGGACTCCAAAACTTCAATATATGTTTCTAATTCAAGAGAAGCATATGCATTATCATCCTTCATGCCCAGTATAGAGTTAGAGCAAGACTTGTACTATTACTATTCCAAAACAAAGAAAAATTGTAAAATATGTCACAGACAATGAATTCTTGCCAATACAATGGTAGTTCAGAGATCCAAAATTATTATAAACTTGTTCTTCAACAATTATTCAAACACAAGAAGCATGTGCATTACCATATCTTTCTAATTTTAAAAAAGCATGTGCATTACCATCATTATACATTATCGTTCATTCCATGTAACAGACTTAGACTAGTACTTCTACTATTCCAAAATGCAGAAAGATTGTAATAAAGTCAGACTCAGTAAAGACTAGCCAATGAATGGTAGTTCAGAGATTCAAAATTATTATAACTTCTAAGTCAAGCTTCAATTAGTATTCCTATAAATAACGATCAAACGCAACAGCCATATTTATTAAGAAAAAAGAAAACAGTGCATCAATAATGAGCAAAACAAAGAGTTTGTGGGACTTGACCATAGAACTTAAAGACGTTACAAATCTTACTAAATGGTGTTTAGTTTTGCTAGTTAATGAGTATCATACATGCACAAACAATTAATCTTTTTTCTTTTTCTTAATGTAAGAAGCACTCAAAAGAACTCATGATTCATGAAATTGTGATACACCAGACGTATTGCTGGAACTTTAATATTTCTCCTTTAGTTCTTTACTCTATCTCTCTTTATCACCACCCCTTGTCCTTTTCCCTTCGGGTGTTCTTTGTGTTCTTTTCAAGAACAAGATCAGTTTCAGGTCTTTTATAAATTTCAGACCCACTATTATATACTATCTATTTGATAAATTACAAATTAAATAGAGCAAAGACAAAAGAGAAACAAAGTTAATTTGTTACCTTGTGACCTTTACAGAAGGAGAAAATGAGTCCTGTCCTTCCTTACTCCCTAATTCCCACTCTGCTATCAGTCCGTGACTGCCTCCACATTCAATGTCAGTAACTGTGCTGCTGCCCAAATCATTGTTGCAGCCTCATAACCACTGAACTCTTCATCCAATTTTCCATCAGCCTCTTATCTGAAAAGGATTTCATAAATTAGATGCCTCCTAATTACCCTTCAAAGTTTACTTAATGCCTGGATTTTCTACTGAATCTGAACATCAGGACACAAAACTAGTATCCAGCATAGGTCCTTTTTATCTTTGGGTGGTGGTTCAAATCCTAGATATATTGCAAACCACAGAAAAATCTTAATAAAGCCACAATCAAGAAAGAGTTGCAATTTGAGTGGTGTTTCAGAGGTCCACAATCATGGAAAACTTGAATTATGATTCATGGCTTGAAAAAAGGTTGTTTTTGTAAAGTAATACAACCACCATAACTATTCCCAGAAAACCACTCCCTTGTTAAGGAGTAAAGGAGCACAACCAAAGAGGAGTTGCTGGCCTTTGAAAAGTAGAGGACCTAAAATGATGATGGACAGAAAAACCAAGTTTGTGTCCTTTATTGTATTATTTTATTTTTTCATTATCTGAATTGAGCAGCAAACACATGGTATACAGACACAAAACAAAACTTAGTTTGTATTAATAAATATATATGATAATTCATAAAAATCTGTACACTAGAAGTAGCTGGAACTTCAATATCACGTTGTTAGTTCTCTTTCCCCCCCCCCGCGGGGCCGGGCCTGTCTCTGGTTTTCCAGTTTCTTCAGATGTTGATTAAACAAAACACAAAAAAACGGGCTAGGCACACACTAAACAATGCAACTGCCTATTTGATAACCAAATCTAGCTAACGATAAAAGATACAAAAGATAAAGAGTTATGTTTAGTTACCTTCTGGCCACTTGACAATGCAAACATAGTCCATTTACTTGGCCAGCTCCACATTCAATAAAGCCACCAATGCTACTGTCCAAATCTTCCTGACCAATGCTACTGTCCAAATCTTCCTGGCTCATTGCTACTCACTTATTTATCTATTTTGCCAAAAGACCTGTCCAGCATCCTATTCCAATCAATCAGTCACCTGAAAACAGATCTGAAAGATCAGATCCCATATCTGAAACACTCTTGCAGCACATAATTATTAGAATGTTCTTTCAAAGCAGAAGAAAGTATGGTATCCAGATGCGTTAATTTCAAACTGCATTTGCAATAGCCCATTCTTTTTCTTTCTTTTATTCCTATAAGCTGCTGCACATAAGAGTAACATAAACTTCAGTTGAAGCATACCTAGTGTTGGTTTCTTCTCAGGAGACCACTTGCAGTTTATACTCCCAAGCAAACTGTTTGGACATGTTTCACTCTAAACACAATATCCACCATTTAATTCCTCTATCTCTATGGTATTTTGGATAGAAATGGAAACTTGGAGGGGAAGTTAAAGAGAGAACAAGAATTAGCGCTGTAAAGAGTTTTTCTACTCTCTCATCTTCTCTCCTCCAATCCATGTAGTAGTGGATTAATTGAAGTTTGGGGCTTGAAGGTAGAATTATTACAAGTATCTCAACTGTGCATCCCTCCTCCTTTCCTTACCTTCATAACATTACAAAGAATGGTTCCTTCTACGTCTTCCCCACCCCATAGCTATTCCCTTTAACAAATATAGGATTAGAGCTTAGATCTTCTTTATGGAATTCAAGTATGCCCCCGATATAGCGTTTCCTAGTTTGGTGAGGAAACAGTTCTCACAATCACTAGAAGGCATGAGAGGCGATGCCACAGCAATAAGAATAAAATTTTCCCCATTTCCCACATCTATTTCGTACAAGTCATTAAAAACATCTCGAAACTCATGGACCAATGTCTTGTAAAATGATGTATTTGGAGGAATCACATTTATAGCTAGGATTCCATTATCACAGAGAATTGATCTGGCTGACAAAAGGACAGGCTTCCTAACAAACTCCAATGGCGGAGCAATTAGACCATCCCTAGCATCACTTGAATCCAAATCAACCAAAATCACATCAAACTTAGTATTAACATCATTGCCTCTGCCCACGTCACAGCCAACCTCTACCTCGCAGGCACCAGCAAGTTTCTCTATAAATTCCAATGCATCTCCAACACAAACTTTGATGTGCTCACCATCTTCCAGCCCAAAATACCGCCTAGAAACACTTAGCACCTCCTCATCGGCTTCCACACCCACAACCTGAAAACCCAATTGGGTTCTCATGAAACCAAGCAAAGCCCCACCCCCAACTCCTAAACACAAAGCTTTTGGCCTTACCCCACTTCGAATCCGACCCTCAATATAAGGAGCAGCCAGGCTAAGACTTGCCACCATAGGAACCAAATAAGAGTGCACTAAAACACTATCATCGAGCCTAAACTCAACTTGTCCAATTCCTACACAATCCAAACCAAAACCCATTTTGGGAACAATACGCACCTCCGTCTGAATCAAATTGGGCATTCTTTTAAATCTCAAACGCCTCCTGAACTCCCTCTTCGAAACCTCACCACCACAGTCAATCTCCACATCCTCCACCACCATTTCACCAACCAAACACCCAACACACTTCTCCAAAACCAAACTAGAAATCAAATTATCTTCGTAACTCAAAATGGGTATCTCAGGAATGCCGTGTTTAAAGCAGGACTTGGGAGATAAAGCAAGGAAGAGAGGTTTCAGGCTCACCGCGAGTTCGTCGTCACACGACGTGTCGTCGTCTTTGAGCGGCCGGCGGTAGATTGGGGGCGAGTGGTGAGAGCTGTCGCCGATGAGGATCAGGCGGGAGATGCCGGGGGAGCTGAGGAGGTGGTGGAGATGGCCGGAGTGGGTGGAGAATATCCAGTCGGAGTGGCGGTGTTTGGGGACGAGCATTGCGGCGACTCGGGGTGGGTCGGCGGGGGGTTGGAAAGGAGAGTCGAGAACGGCGACGCGGAGGAGTGAGGTGGTGGTGGAGTCGCAAGGGTTTGGGAAAGTGAAGGTAGTGAAACGAGATGGGTTTATCATTTCGAAAGTCGTCTCATCGAGGATAGCCATTTCTGGGGGAAATTGGATTTTTGATCCAAGAGAGTCTCAAGTTTCTTTCGTGGGGGAGCTCTTTATATGGTGTGGGTAGGTTTAGTGCATTTTGCTCGATTGGTTTTAGGGGCTTGCCCAACTTATAATTGTGTTCTTACTTGTCACTAACATCGTATAAATATTCGTGTGGGCTTATTTTGTTACTTGTTAGGTACTCGCTTGACTGATAATAATTTGAGTTGACCAACAAAAGTTTATAACAATTCAAGTTTTTCATTCATTGAGATGAACTAATTATATACCCACATGATTATAGTTAAGCATCAAAAAAATGAAAAACCCTAGCGAGAGAAAAAACTCTCGACTTCTAAGCGCCGCCGGCACCAGGCGTCACCAATGGGATTCCCCAGCACCTTCCCACCAGAGGTCGCTCCAGCGGCCGGCCATGGCGGAGGCCGCTATCCCGCCTACCGGTTTCGAGCCATTTTCAAGCCTTAATCAATATGTTCTCCGATGCGGGGATTTTCTGCTGCAGTGGTTGAAGATGATGATTGGGCTGGGCGACTTCTGGCCACGGCCTAAGCGTGGGCGTCTCCGGCGACGTCCTCGTTTTCTGGTGAGTTTGTTCTGGATCGGGTGGATCTTGGCCTCAGTTTCGAGACTGCTGGCATTGCTCACAGCTATGGGGATGGTCGGTGTTAGTCTCCTACCGCTGGGGCTGGCGAAGGTGTTTCAGGGAGGTGGTGGATCTCTGAGTTGGCGGTCGGGAAGATTGAAGACAGCGCCGGGCGGGAGGCTGCCGCGATGGGTGTCTAGATCTTTCTGGGCTACCTGGCTTTCAGACTATCTTCAGGCCCATCTCACCGATTTGGTAGGCCAGCTCTATCCATGGGTGTGGATTTGGGACCCAGGGGACCTTGTACTGGGTCTTTTGCTTAACTGTGCCATTTTCATTCCTCTGGGTGTGCTGTTATTACTCGCAAGTAGACTGTTCATTCCTAAATTCTACAAGAAGTCTCAGTATAATTACATTGTGAGTACCACAATTGAGTGCCTTAGCGAGCAGTGTTCTTTATGCTGGGATGAGTCTAGTATTGATTGGTCTGCCGATCCTTTACATGCCCAGATTGCGGATTCTGATGGTTGGATCTACAAATCTCAAGGTCGTGACAATAGTTTTGTTGTTGGTAATTATCTTGAGGAGGCTGGAGATTTACCTTCAGTTTATGCTAGGTTCTCTAGGAAAGTTTTAGAGCATTGTTTTATTGTACAAGGACAATTGGTTGGTGTAGTACACTTTCTGGTTTGTCCTACCTTAGCTCTGGGGTCAAGCAATTTCTGGCCTTTGTATGCTCCCTATTGGGATGCCCTCATGAGCGATTTCAATCGCTAATTCAATGAATTTTCCTTCCTTCAAAAAAAAAAAATTCAAGTTTTTCATTCTATTGATCAAATGTGATAATTTTGCAAAAGAATATTTCACACCCTTTTAAATAACCATAAAGGCTCATGAAAGAACATAGAAAAACAAAAAAGAGTACAGAGAAGCAAGTCTTAACATAATCCCCAAACTAAAAGTCAAACTCTATCTCTATGGATACTAATACTATGTTATCACCCTCAAATTGAACAAGCTCAACGGAGGTGGTCATGCCTTGTAGGTTCAAGTAGAAAGCTTCTTCTTAGGAGAGGACCTCGTTTAAACCTTTTGCCAAGGAAGCTGAAAGGGAGTTTGCAGCAATAGGCTCCTTTGGTTTGTTTTTCGCTTCGACAAGTCTTCTTTTAGCCTTCTTTCCAGTTGAAAGCTCAATAGCAGGCCTAATCTTTCCGTCGTCACTTTTTCAAGATTATGTAAGACGACAGGAGTGGAACGAGTATGAACCTGTATTACAGTTACATCAAAATCCACACAACCCTTTCTCCCAAAATGACCCCTCTTTAGAGAAATGTTGTTTCCTTAGGACAGAGTCCCAAGTGCCATCAATATTATGAGAACTAGATAATCTAGGAAAGATAGGCTTCCATCGGGTGTCAAAGAGGTAGGGTCCATCGGTAAAGGCGGAACAGCCGTATGAGGAGAGGAAAGACCAGTGTAGTATGAGCTCGAGATTTAAACACATATCGAGGACCAAGAAAGACCCAATCCGAGAAACAAAGCAAAGTCATGGGTCGTTAGAGTTCGAAGTATAGGCGACGCAAGCGAAAGCCTTACCACCATTGGGCATGCATACGAACTCCAATTTTAATGTTCTTCGTGTTTACATACTTTAACGTGTTCTACAACTTTCATGAAGAATGAAGAAAGATTTATAAAAAAGTGAATTGAAGAAAAATTCTAGGACCCTTAAGCGTGTTAAATTAAACTCAAAAGTGGAGATTTTTGTCGTTTTCCATCTAAAGTGGAGATTTTTGTTGTTTTCCAAGTATGAGGCGTAACAATAAAAACACGTTTAAATAAACTGAAAATATAATCACCTATTATTTTATTTTGTATTTTAAAATGTGGTTCTGGCTCTCTCCAAAACCTAGCCGCTGGGGCTATGGTTCTCTAATCCGGCGACCGATTCCGGTCTCCATCCTAAGTGGGGATTTGTTCTCCACACTCTATGGTTTTTGCATCTAGTCTCCAACGCAGGCTTTTTCTGACGACCTCTTAGCCTTGTCAACGCGATGCGATCAGGGTATCACCACCATATCTCCTTGGTGTGAAATTGAAGATGATAGTGATCGCCGAACAGATCTGATTGAGATCGGTGATTGGCGTGTGTGGATGTCTGGCTTTCGAATTCGACCACGGAGGGGACGACTCAAACCCTTATTCGATTAAATTGTGTGGGCTGACATGATGAATACGAAGGCGATTTGGAATCGATCTAGATGGTTTTCTGGGTGAGAGGTCTGGCGGTCAGAGGCTAGGCTTGACTTGGATTAAGGCTGAATCGGGAGATAAACAATGGCAGGCCGGCTTGGCGCTGGGTCTGAAGTGGATTGCAGGCCAGAAGTGGCTAGGCGAATCAATGTCAGCTTTGAAAGGGTCTGTTAGAGTCTTCCACCGTACTGTCACTGTGATCGAAGGCATTCGATCCCATAGAGCAGCGACAGCAGGCACAGCTCTCCGATCAGAGCATAAGGTGGCGATAAGGATGGCAATGGGGCGGGTTGGGGATGGGGATCACAATACCATCCCCATTCCCGAGGTCATTCTCCACCCTCATCCCCGCCCCAATCCCCAATGAAAATCTAACAGGGATTCCCCGTCCCCATCCCCACTGGGGACTAAGCCTCCAAACCCGCTCCAATTCCCCAATAAAAATTTAATGAATAAAATATTTTTTTCTCATATTACTTTTTTTAAAATCAAAATCTACAACAAATAAAATTAAAACATGATTAAATTCATAAATCATAATTCAGTGAGTGCAAAAGTAAAAAACTATTAAAGTAAAAGTGTAGCCATTAAAATAAAGTAATAAATGTATATATTTGTGATTTATATTATAAAAAATAAATTATATATATATATATATATATATATATATATATATATATATATATATTATTAGGGCGGGTTTGGGGATAGGATCATAATACCATCCCCGCCCTATCCCCAATTTTAGATAACGGGGATTGGGGATCCCCATCCCCATTCTCCATTTGTCCCTGAATTCCCTTCCCATTAGGGGCGGGTATCCAATGGAGCTCCGCCCCGCTGGGGATTTTTGCCATCCCTAGGTGGCGAAGTCGTTGATGGCGGAGGATATAATGGTCGCTGGTGAGAAGATCCCTACTTCTGGTGGGGTGTCCAAATCATTTAGGTGGCCCATTTCTTGTGGGTGGCCTAAATCAAACAGGCCTGCTATTTCCTTCGTACGTAGTTGGACATGTTGTTTGGTTTTGGACCCAAGGGTGGCCCAAATTGATAAGCCTGGGTGCTTTAGGGTTTCGTATTTGGCACCCCGGAGAATTTTGTCACTTCACTAATGGGCTCGGTTTCTTCAGAGTTTCGTCTTTGGAATCTAGGAGGATTGACTCAGAAAATCACATTTACAGTCTTTCCAAACCTCCTAGCCCAAATGTTAAGGTAAGGAGAAAATTTAAGTTTAGTTTTTACTTTCTGATTTACCATGTTTTGTTTTCATAGTTCTTAGGCTCGCTTTAAAATAAGTGAGCACTGATTGTCTAATGGGTGGTGCTAGCATACCACGTCCTAAACTTGCCCTAGAGTTGGCAAGGGAATGTATGTATCCATGCCATTCTGGCTTGTGATGAATGGAATTGATTCCCTGATTCAAAAAAAAAATATATATATATATATATATATATATATATATATATATATATATAAATAATCACCTAGCCTAAGATGAGCCACGTTTTTGTTTTTGTTTTTGTTTTTTTTTTTTTTTTGTCAGGAAAGATGGTCACATTTAGAATTTTACTAATAGGAAAAAAAAAATGAAAATATTCAGAAACCTATAGAAAAAAAAATCATCAAACCAAAACAACATTCCTTTGAAAACAAAATTAATCTCTAATACCACAATATTATTCAATAAAGTTCTCATTCTCAAAAAAAAAAAAAAAAACCACAATAAAAGAAATAAAAGTTGCACATGTGTGAAGTGGCTAGTATTTATAGTGGGAAAAGCAAAAGGAAACTAAACTTTTTTTGAATCAAACCCAAGGGGTATCAATATATTCATCACAAGGGGTATCAAAATAGGCCGTTACATACCCTTTTGCTACCATCTATAGACAGACAAAAAGATAGTGGTAATACCCACATCGGTACATAGACAATAGACTCACTCATTAAACATTCAAATATGTAGACATAGAGAGATTCCTCCTTTGATACTACTCTAGAGGCACTAGGGGTACATAGCAAACCTAAAATAAAAAGACATAGGTGCACAAAATTCCATAGCTTTCCTTAATAAGGTAGGAAATTAGTGTAAAATAACAATTGGAAAAAAAAAAACGACTAAAAAACTGGTAACCTAGTGGAATCCAACAAGGAAGAGCCCAAACCCACAGCTCAACAGAACTGGCCCGAAACCAGGCCCAGCCATGTTCCCTCTACACAGACCATCGTACAATAGCAGCACATCCCTACTATGCCATCTCCTCCGCTGCCACTGCGAAACCAGGACCCGCCTTCACCAAATCAGAACTCCATCAACTATCAGGATCACGAACGATGGAAACATCCAGTAGATCTACATGGGTTCAATCATCAGGACAACCAGACGCCGTAGAAACTAGAGTCGTCGTCGCACATGGAAGATGAAGAATGACCCTCGTGACGACAACCTAGTGCCTCGGGAATCACATCTGAACCCGACACCGATCAATTCTATCTAACTATGAGCGCATCACTTCCTATCGAGCCTCCTTCAAGCCATAACACCACAACACCTGTCCGGCAGCATAACACAATGTCGGCGAGGCCAGAGGCTGGACCAAACATTGTGTCGCCGCAAGACGTGCGAGGAATTGAAGAAAACCGACTCTGGTCTTTAAGGACTCTAGTAGCAGAGCGGCTAGGGTTTTTTGGAGGTTTGAATTATTATATTGTTTGAATTATAGAATTGTGTTCTGTCTTATTCCTTAAGAGCAAGTCCACCCGTTGAGCTTGACCGGTCAAGACTATTCACTGCTTTTTTGCTTGTATTTCCACTATTGAGGTTGGCAGGTCAGACACTGTTCACAAAATGTCAAGAATGGTCACTTTCGTAGTCAATTTTCTTGACTACGAAAGTGACCATTCTTGACATTTTGACTAAACTTCGATCATGTTCTGGGTTGTTTACTGTTTACAACTTCAACATTTTTTTTTTTGAGAAATTAGTTAGAAGGTAAAAGTGTAATTTAAAAACTTAAAAAAAAGTTAATGTGCATTTAGTAATTTTTTTTTGTTTTTTAGTAAAACATCAAGAACTTTATTGATTAATCAAGATGATTACAATCAAAAGTCAAAGCATCAAGAATACTAACTGGAGCTTGTTCTATCCATACCTGATCTGTAATAAGCCATAGCAGCTAGCCTATGTGCTACAACATTGGTAGTTCTAGGTGGAAAAATAACATCCAAGTCCCTTACAAAGTGCCAACTATGGTGGATCTCCAGCAGCAGATTGGCATGTTCATTGAGCTCAAAGTCATCATCTCCAATCTCTTATATGGCGGCCTAACAGTCGCTTTCAAGGCAAGCGTCTTGTGCACCAATTTTTCAGAGAAAGTCGATGCCTTCTAGAATTGCAAGCAGTTCCACATTCTTTGGAGAAGAGACATGTTGAACCACTTTAGAGAAACAAGCCACAAAGGATCATCCCTTCTTCTGATCACTCCACCAATGCCTCCAATAGTTTTAGAAGGCAAGAAGCTCCATTAACAATGATTTTGAGCTAGCTGTTGTGTTACTGGTGAAGTCCAATATTTACCTGGATGAGCTGCTTCGTCTTGTGTTGGCCTTTGTTGTGCTTGCAAGAACTGTTGATACCATGTAGCAATAGCAACAACGATCTCATGTGCACTCTTGTTTATGTCATTCCATAACTTACCATTTCTGTTCTTCCACAAGGCCCATAGAAGCATAATAAGTCACTCCCAATTCTCTCGAGTAAGATGTTGGCTCTGAAGTATCAACCAATCTTTGAAGCTGCAAGGTAAGCAATCTGTGATCAGAATATTAGCAATTGCAATGGTTTCTTGGGCAACAGAATAGTGACAAAAAACATGGCTGGTTGTTTCCTAGGTTTCATTGCATAGCAAGAAATGCAACGAGCCTGAATATCCCTTGTGACTTAGGCTTTCACGAGTAGGTAGAATATTGTTTGCAACCCTCCATATACATATTTTAACCTTGCCAGGAACTTTTGTGTTCGAAACCTTCTTCCAGAGACCATGATAAGGATCACCAGAGGACGTAGATGCTAAGAGATTGCCCATTACTCTCTCTTACAATCCAGTAAGCTGATTTCACCGTATATTTGCCATTTTTTTTTCTGGCATCCACCTATATTTATCTACTCTAGCAACTTGACTCAAAGGAATGTTGAGGATACATGTAACTACCTGGGGTTGAAAGTTTGCATTCAACACATCTTGCTTCCATGTGCATTTAGTAATTGGGATGTGGTACTAGTGATAAATACTCTGTTACAGAAAACAAGTAGCAACCATTGCCACCATACTGTTCTCACCCTATCAATAATTTCTATTTCAAAATATCTCATTTTATCCTCTAATTGAACACACACACCATTAAAAAAAATGTCTAAAACTAATCCTTGAAGGTGAGACCTTGACCTTTTGGTGGACTACGTAGTCCACAAGGACCACCGTTGCATGTCAGAAAAACCAGGACTACTATAGAGAACTCTATCCTTGTGCTCCTTCAAATTGAAACAGAGTAGGGATCTTCGTATCCTCGTGGATCAAGATCTGCCAGTGAACTGGCCACACTTGGAACATCATCGCCTTGAAAGACGTCAAGCATATCATATCCTGATTAGAAGAAAGTCGTGGTTTGATTGTCACTAATTGATTTTGTTCCTAATAATCTTAGTCATACAGTTAATACTAATGAAAGAGTGGCAGATTATATTACTAATGGCAACTGGAATAGAGCAAAACTCCTTGCCTATTTGGATAAGAGTATTGTTAATCAGATTTTAGGTATCCCTATACCTTGTACATATCAGGAAGATGAATTTATTTGGAGACCTTCCTCTGCTGGAAAATTTACTATCAAGTCTGCAACTTGGTTGCAGCTTGGCAGTTTGGAAAAACACAAGAATATAGAGCTTTTAGATAAGCTGTGGAAAACTCAACATTCCACCAAATGCCAAGATTTTTGTTGGCTTCTCTTGAGGGGCAAACTAAAAACTAGAGGTCAGTTATCCCAGTTTGGTTATATAGATGATAATTTATGTCCTCTTTGTGATAGTGACAATAAAACTGCTGACCATTTATTTGGCTACTGTGAATTTACTTCTGCAGTTTGGAGACTTGCACAAGTTCAAACCCCACTTGACTGGAAAGAGGGACATTTAAAGGTCTTCCAGGAAATGTTTCTTAACCAGCCATATGACAGTGAAACTTTTGCCAAAGTTATCATCACTTGTTGGCAAATATGGAAGGCAATGAATGATACTATCTTTAAAAGAAATGTTAGCTTCCCAAATGAAGTTATGGCTGCCTCGGCGACCACACTTAATAACATGAAGACAGGTTCCAAAACTGGAGGGATGAGGATTACCTTAAACTACCCAACCACAATTATGTGGCATCCTCCCCCTCCAAACTATGTCAAAATCAATTTCGATGGTTCGAAAATGCACAGTTCTGCTGCAGGTGACTTTGTTATCAGAGACCTCCTTGGCAAGCCTCTTTAGCAGCAACTAAAGGTTTTGGAAATACCAACGTTTCGGTTGTTGAAGTTTTGACTTTGAGGAATAGCCTAATTGTATCAAGACAGCGTGGATTCACACATATACAAGTTGAAGGAGACTCAAAGCTGGTTATTGATGTTGGAAAGGTCACATACATCCCCCTTGGAGGATCGCCAAGCTCATTCAAGACATCCAGCAGCTAGCCACTGGTTTTTCTTCTATCACTTTGAACCATGTGTTTAGAGAGGCAAACTTTGTAGCTGATGCTGTGGCAAATGTAGGTCATAAATCTTTAGACGGTCTAGTGTGGACTAGCCACCTATAAGGGAATGCTTCTAATGCTCTCCATTTTGATGTTGTAAACTCCGGATGCCCTAGAGGCTTCCACTTTTAATCATAGTCTTTTCGCATTTAAAAAAAAAAATCATGGTGCCACTAGAAAATGATCACGTGGCTGCAAAGGAGCAAATAGCGGTTCTTAGTTTTCTTATGAATTAATATCAACTCATGAACCGGGTACACCCGAGCATCACCGCCTTCAAAGAGGCCAGATGCCACCAAAAAAATTGTTGCGTGGCTATAGTGGTTCATTTTGGATTCCAGAGAGATTAACACCAAGGCGTTGTTTGTTTCGTGGGACTGGACAGGACTGGAATACCTTAAGTAATGAAACAAGAGTAATCCCATGTTTGGCTGACATAAGGACTCATTTAAATGAGACAACACAGTCCCCGTATCAGCTCCAACACCTTCTTACATAGACCCCCCAAAAGTCATCGGACTGTGGAAGCTAGGCTTAAACAACGCTGAATCATCTCTCACTCTTTCGCGGTTCAGCCTCGTCTCTCCACTCTCTTTCGCGCTTCAACCTCCTTCAACTACTCTCTTCCAGGTTCAATTTCTTTCCCCTCTCATGCTCATTCTTTTGCTTTGATCAAGAGTGGATTCCCCTCAACCCCCTCTACCTTCTTCTTCTTCTTCTGTATCTACTGTGATTTATAAAATTAAAGACTATGGATTGATTATCTATTATAAATTGTTTATGGGTTGTAATTATTTTATTGATTGATTAAAGATTTGGTGTCTGGGTAGCTTGATCTGCTTAGAATTGATCAATTTCATGACTGGGTTTTTTTCTTCTAACAACGTCTGTGCTTTTATCTTCTTCTTTTTCTGTTTTTGATTGATTTGGATGTTACTGTGAAATCTTAGATATGGATCGAAGGCAAATTATGTGCTCTTATTGGTGGAGTTGTGGCACTTAGAGACAATGTGTGCTTGTACTATGCTTGTGCTACTGATGTTTAATTTGAGACGAAGATGTGTTGAAACACATGCTCTAAATAATCGTTCATTCGTTAGACATGAGACTCGTTTGAGTTATCTAGATAATATTATAGGCAATAGTGACACCGAGTGTGTAAACGAATTAAGAATGGATAAAAGGACTTTTGGCCTTTTGTGAGAACTGCTTCGCACAGATGGAAAGATAAAGAGTGATGGTTTGGTGTCTGTGGAAGAGAAAGTATGTATGTTTTTACATATACTTTCACATCATGTGAAGAATCGTACTATTAGAGGTAGATTTTTTCGATCCAGAGAGACTATTAGTAGGTATTTCCATTCTATACTACAAGGTGTTTTACGATTGCAAGGTAGTTTGTTGAGGGTACCTGATCCGGTACTTGCTGACTGCACAGATTGTAGATGGAAGTGCAATTATGTTTAAGGTTAGTTTATTGTAGGGACTGCAATTATGTTTTTACTGATTGTTTAAGGTCCATCTCTATATATGTGCAGTTTATAAACTTCATGAATATATATATATATATATATATATATATATATATATATATATATTGCATTAATAGAATTGCTTGGGAGCACTAGATGGAACTTACATTAGAGTGCGTGTGCCTGCAATTGACAAGCCAAGATACCGCACAAGAAAGGGTGAAGTTGCTACAAATGTGTTAGCTGTTTGTTCGCGTGATTTGCAGTTCATATTTGTCTTACCTGGTTGGGAGGGATCGGCATCCGACTCTAGAGTTCTTCACGATGCAGTCACTAGGCCGAATGGATTAAGAGTTCCCACTGGTAAGGCTATTGGCCAACAATGTGTAGATTGAATTAAGATTGTTTATGTGCCTTTGACACACTAATAGGAATTTTTATTTTCACTATTAGGTTATTATTACTTTGTAGATGGTGGTTACACAAACGGTGAGGGATTCTTGCACCATATAGAGGAACAAGGTATCATTTGTCAGAATGGGATGAAAGAAATATGCCTAGGGATCATGTGGAATATTTTAACATGAAGCATTCGAAGACAAGAAATGTCATAGAACCCTATTTTGGAATGCTAAAAGGAAGGTGGGGAATACTAATGAGTCCATCATTTTATCCAATAAAGACACAATGCCGCATTATTACGGTTTGTTGTCTTTTACATAATTTGATTAGGAGAGAGATGTTGATTGATCTGATGAAGTACGCAGTATGTGAATTAGATGCACAAAATGGGGAAGAAGTTAATGTAGTTGGCACGCTCGAACTGTCTAATCAATGGACTACTTGGAGGAATGACTTAGCTTTACAAATGCATAATGAATGGACGGGAAGAAGAGCTGTAAGGGCTGCAGGGGATACAGGGGTTTTAGGTGATGCTGCAAGGGATGCAAGAGCTGCAAGGGATTCAAGAACTGCAAGGGAATAAATTGTAGTTTCTGCTTTATTTTTCCTGTGTACCAAGGATCATTATTTATGTAGATTTTGATTTGTTGTGAACACTAGATGAGATAGTAGCTTACTGATTCTCTACATCAGTTAGTTGCATTGCTAGGAGCTATTGCTTAGTAGAGCTTTCAAGAGAATACATTAATGCATTTTAATGCTTAGGAGCTATAACTTCATCTCTATATGTTTTGAATGGTCCCTTCTGATCTTTCCTTTTTTTCTCTGAAACTCTTCACTTCATTAATTGCTTTACAATTACATATGTACTAGCTAGAAAGATGAAGTGAAACAAAACTGAACCAGCAATGATTTTTGGTTTGTTGATCATATTTATGTTTGTTGAACTAAACTTTAACCATGTGATGTTGATTTTATTTAAAAAATGGAAAGTGGTGATGAAAATATAGAGCAAGGGAAGTCAAGGCGTGTATGGACCAACTTTGAAGAAGAATCTTTGTTGAATGTTCTTGATGGAATTGTTGCTGGAGGACAACGCTGCGACACTGGAAGTTTCAAATCTGGTACTTTAATCAAAATAGAGAATGCTTTAAATCTTTTATGTCCACTAATTCCAATATGAAGGCAAGTCCACATATTGAGTCAAAGTTGATGAAACTTAAGAAAGATTATAGCATCATCTATGACATGATGAACAAGAGTGGATTTGCATGGAATGATATCAAAAAGTGCATTGAAGTTGACAATAATGAAGTATGGGATACGTATGTGCAGGTAATGAGGAAGTTTCATTGAGTTTGATTTTTAAGCTAACTGATTTCATTTTTTGAGTTTGATCGATTCATTTTCTTTTTCTATCATAGCACAGCAAAAAGGCAAAGGGATGGAGAAACAAGAAGTATCCATTATTTGATAGACTAGCTACCATCTTTGGGAATGACCGTGCTACTGGAAATGCTGCTGAGGTCCCTGCTGATATGATGGAGGAGCAGAGCAACAATGAAGATGATATAGGCCTTGAGAATGACACAAACCCCATGTCAATGAGCAAAAGATAACACCGGACAATCTCAGGTCAGTCAGAAAAAGAGGAAAAGAAATTATGAAGATAAAATTATGCTTACATTGGATAAATTGTTTGAAGAATCTGGAAAAAGAATGCAATCGGTGACTGATGCCATAGTGAAAGGTAATGAAGATCGATATGATATTGCTAAGGAACTTAAGAACATGGGACTTTCTGTTCTAGACCAAATTGAGGCTTTGAAAATCATTTTGGATAAGCCTCAGAATATCTCTGTGTTCATGTCCTTAGACGATGAAGTGAGAAAAGTGTATTTGCTTGCGGGCAATGCTAGAGGATCTACCTAGCTGCTGACTGAAGATATGTTTTTTTTGTTTTTTTTTTGGAAAACCACAAGTTGCTGCCTTAACACATCTTGGACAAGCCACTGTTTCCTAGATTAACATTCATTTTTGTAATTGCTAAATATGAGTACATTGTGTTGTATTAATCGGTAGACTTGTCGATATGTAAAAACTAACTACTCTTATTTTGATTGTGGTGGCTTACTAATCTATGAAATTGTGGATGTTATTAGTGCTCTTCTTTGTCTATGATTATTTTGCTGTATGTGAACTTTGGCAAAGAACAAGCTAGAACATTTTCGGACACTGTGTGATTGCCATTTTGTGATTGTCTTCAGCTTTCACCTTCCAATTTTCTTTTCTCTCACAGACTCAGAAAGTCCTTCACTTTTCTTCTGCAAATTACCAACTTTTAGTTATCAGCAGTTATGTTTATTAGAAACTCATTCATTTACACTTTTTCCACTCCTATTAACAGATAATATTGCTCAAAAACCAAAATATTGTGGTATTCAAAATTAATCTATTCCAATACACCAACAATCATGGGATATGACTATTTTGACTATTCTGCTCTTTAGTCATAAGCAATACCAAACTTGGGTCATGTATTAATAGGGTGCGGCTGGAATACACCCTACATAGGGTGTGCCTGTGTGGGTCCGGACGTCGTGGCTTCTTCTGGTCCTCAGGATTTGAATTAGAAGGGTAGCGTTGTAATTGCAGAGAAAACGGTAGTTATCAGTTAAATCGCTGCCGTCAATGTGGAGGGCGGAGGGTATTCAGGTAATATGCGAAACGAGGTAAAATGCAGGTTAAAGTTTCCGGTGATGGAGAAACAGCCACGTCCTACTCCCATCGGCCACACAGTATACCTGTTAGAGGAAAGAGGGATCCCGAAAGAGTAGGCAAAGAGTAGCCGTCATCAGCGATAAACAGTCCCCGACAAACAATGGTGTAAAATTTGTAGACCACTGAGCGGAGATCGATGCATTGTCCCTTGACTGAGAGGAGATCGATGAAGTGAAACATCCGACGGCATTGCCCCTTGTATCAGATTTTGGAGGCGCTTAGAGGGTCGCTTGGATCTGGTAAGTGTGTATATTGATGAGACGCATGTCTGGGTATTTATTGATGTTCAGTGGATGAGGTTTGCAGAAATCGAATTAGAATATGCATTTGAGGTCTTGTAGCTTACAATGTATCCGTGTTGGGTTCAGAGGAAGTGTGAAGGTTGGCTTTCTAGCTACTGCTGTTTGTTATTGATTGGTGCCGTGTCAGCTTATATGGTATTACATCTGTGTCAGTGTAATGCTCGTACCATTTAGTCAAGATAGGAGTTCGTATATGTGGTTGTTGTTCGGTTTACAGTCAGATTAGTTCTTCGCTTGTTCTGTTCTACTTTTCTGGAAATTCTTTATAGTCAGAAGCTTAAGTGTTCTGCTCTGTTTGTATTAATGATGGTCCATTTGCCTTCCAATGGTTCACTACTGCACTTGGAGGTGTGGACTTACATCAAAAGAGTTACTTTTGGAGTGTTAATTAACTTAATTTAGACTACTGCTCTTATACATTGCCTTAATATAAGCTCCGATTCATTTCATTTATTCATTTGTTTTTGCCATGTATCTCACATTCATATGGCATTCTCAAAACTAGTTGGTCGGAGAGAATTTGTGATTTTCAACGTTGTGAGATCTTGCTTAGGCTTAAAATTAGCTCACTATTTGGAAGCAAGAGTCTAAGCTATAGGATATTTATTTTTGTATATTGATCTATAAAATTTATGTAGGAGAGACTGGAAGATGATGGGTTTAGAGTACGATATGCACGAAATTAATTCATGGATTTATAATTGGTGAATAAAGTGAAGATCGTAAGCCAAACTAGTGAACTTACATTTGGTGTTTCAGGCTTTTTTTGTTATATCTAAATATCTAATATGATGTCTGTTTAACCAAATGAATAAACAAACCCATTTTTTTGTTTTGGGGAGGTTGACTAGACAATGTTGCCATTGGTGTCAGATTGTTTGAGATCTAATTTTTGCATTGAAGTTTGCTGGTAGAAGATCTCGTTTACTTGCATGGGAATAGTTAAGCTTTTGCACTTTAAACTTTACATGGGAGCTTAGTTTTGATGCTTGGTTTGCTTGTCTATTGCAGTTGATATTGAATAAGGTTCTCTTGGTGGGCACAAGTAGTCAGACAATGATCGGCAGGCCAATAGTTCCTGATGCAGCAGTTCATGCAGTTGTTGAAGAGCATGTAAGTGTGCCTCGTTTTCTTTCTCTTATGACTCGTGTGTGAGTGTGAGTAGTACTAACTGTGCTTTTTTCGCACAACCAAATGGGATTAGAAGAGCAAAAGAATAAAGTTTCGGTATGAAGAGGAGGGTTCTTGTAGCCAACTTAAGAGAAGAGTATCTAATTCCTTCTTAGCCTTTCTGTAAAGCTCAGGGAAAAACTAATGGAATCTGGCTTTATTTATGTATGAAACATCATGACAGATACAGGTAGAGGGAAGATAGAGGTTAAAGAGATAGTAAACTTCTGCCAGTAATCTGGAAAATGATGCATCAAGAAGATTCAATGTTGTTATTTTATTTCACATATGAACTGATTACGGAAGTCGAAATTAACAGCTTCCTGGTATATTTGGCTCTATCATTCCGCATACAAATGCATTTGACTGACTTATTGGGTGTAATGGGAAGATATAGAATAAGGTCTTCGACCTTTAGAATAAGCATTTAGAATAGGCATATATTTGCTCACTTTGCTTTTCCGTAGGATCTGGTATACATTTAAATTCGTTAAGGTCGAAATAGCAAAACTCCTTATTCAGTACCTTATTTGTTTAGATCACTGCATCTAAAAAATGGTTGGTGCATCAAGTGCTTAATTCGGTATTTGTGAAGTTTTGGTCTTTTCCATAATATAGCACTCCATATATCAGGACAGCAGACCTGTGAATTAACTGAGGGTTTGGAACATACATTTCATGTTCATCTAACAGGTTAGCATGGACACAGATGAAGGTGGTCTTCGCTACAGCGATCATATTTATCATGAAAGATTACCATCAGATGAAGACGAATCAGAAGATGAAATGTCAATTCGGTTTGGTAAATGCACAGAGGTAACTGCGCGTTCAAAGGAGGCAACGGGGAGTGGAAAACCGGCTGAATCAACAGAACTGAGGAAATCACCTGGAATAGCACAAGAGGACAAAACATTACCTGATGTTGGTGTTGAAAGGCCTGAATTTGTGAAACATACGGGGGCTGCACAGCTAAATGGTAAGCATTTTGAAGACCTTACAATGGACGATATGAAGGCAGTATACTTCCCAACCGTACAGGAAGCAGAGAAGTTCTTGTCATTGTACTCACGAATACTTGGTTTCAGCATACGGAGGGATAGGTTGCAGAAGGAAGGCAATGACATGGTGGTAAGGAGGCAGTGGGTATGTTCAAAACAAGGACTGGCAAGTATGAAGTCGAGCGAGCATAAAGGTGTGGATAAGAACAAATTTACAAAGCATCAGACCATTGGGGAGCAGAAGAAATCGAGGAGGAACATAGTACCTAGGGGAAGGAGATACACAAGAGTTAACTGCCAAGCTGCATTCAGTGTTAGATATTGCAAGGAAAAGGAGCTATACCGCGTGACAAAGTTTATACATGAGCACAATCATGAGCTTGCCATGTCCCATGAGGTTCAGTTCTTGCGATCAAACCGATATGTTGAAGACAAAGATATTGCTCAGGTTGAGTGCCTTCGTCGCACACAAGTGTACACTAGTAGGGCTTATGAGCATCTGGTAGAGCAAGCTGGGGGACACGACGGTGTCGGCTTCATCATAAAAGATCTGTACAACAAGATTGCTGAGAAGAGGAAAAATGCTGAGCTGGATGGGGATGCACAGGCCGCATTGACTTGGATGAACATGAGGGGAATGGAGTCACAACAGTTCTGCTGCAAGTACAGTTTGGATGAAGAAGGCAGACTAGCCAATTTGTTTTGGAGGGACTACCAATCATTTTTGGACTACAGCGCATACGGTGATGTGGTTATTATGGACAGCACATACAAGACAAATATGTATGGAAAGCCACTTGTTGTATTTGTTGGGTGCAACAATCATAGAGCTACTGTTGTTTTTGGATTTTCCCTTATACGAGATGAGAGGGAGGATACGTACACGTGGGTGTTCAAGAACTTCCTTGAATCCATGGAACATAAACAGCCTTCATCGATCCTAACCGATGGTGACGAGTCAATTAGGAATGTGGTAGAGCGAATGATGCCACAAGCTCGGCACAGGTTATGTGCATGGCACATTGGCAGAAACATAGGGGAGAATGTGAAGGATGCTGCTGCTCAGAAAACCATTGGGAAATTGATTTATTCGTCAATGACTATCAGTGAATGGGAGGCTGCTTGGCACTCAATGGTGGTCAGAAATGGGTTGTCGGACAATGCATGGGTTACAAGCTTGTACAACAAACGGGATAGGTGGGCGGAAGCATTCTTCAAAGGGCATTTTTTTGGAGGAATGTGCAGTACCCAACGAGTGGAAGGCATGCACGCAAAGCTGAAAAAAGAGATTGGGAGGCACACTAGACTATGTGAAGTTATGCCAAGAATGGAGAAGACACTTGGGCGCATGCGGAACCGAGTATTGTATGACAACTTCAGGTCCAAAAATAGTGCACCGGTGTATGAGACGCACATGAGGGGGATCGAGGAAGATGCATGTAGGCTGTTCATGCATGACATCTTCATTATGATCAAGTCACAAATCATGTTCGAGAGGAGGTTTGTTTTAGTGCAAAAGGTACCCTTTCCTATCAATGACACAGTGATATTCTATCTTGCCCAATATGACAGGCCTGAACGACGGTGGTGTGTTTAGTTCCATGGTGACCCGGAAAACCCAAAGTGGCAATGCTCTTGCAAACTATTTGAATCTGATGGTATTCCTTGCAGTCACATTTTCTGTGTAATGAAAGATCATCTTCTGTCCAGATATCCCAAGAGTTTGATAAGCAAACGGTGGACAAAGGCTGTGGGTGATTCAACAGTTGCACCAAAACTGAAGGTCCCCGGTCATGACAAGTCAGCACAGGTGGCCAGGTATTCTGCCCTCATATCAGAAGCAGCCAAAGCGTGCTTAAACTACTCATTTTTAGAAGAAGGATTCAAGGTGGGAATGAATGAATTTGCAAGGCTGGTTCAAACCTCAAGAGAATTCAACACAGTTCCGCCTACGGACACATCAAATGTGCCTCCGAGTAGCAATGTTGTGAAGGACCCAAAAGTATCACGAACGAAGGGGATGCCTTCTAATCCTGCAACAAACCCAGAGAATGGGAAGAGCGAGCAGCGGTTGTGCGGAAAATGTTTAATGCCCGGTCACAACAGGCGCACTTGTACAGTTGGTGATGAAGAAGGGGTTCCCAATCGTGCCAATGCAGCATCAGCAGATTCAGAGACTCAGATGATACCTTCAGTCCCTTATCCTGCACATTCAGTACCTCATCCTCCTCCTAATTTATCTGTCTATCAACCCATGGAAGCAGAATTTCAATGGAATGGCGCTAGCGGAAATGGTCATGTTGCTCAATTCCTATTCTTCACTGCTTCCCAGCCTTCTAATCCTGCCGTTGGTATCCCGCCTTTTTCATTCAACCTGAACCAGTCCGCCGAAGATGTTGCTGGTACGTTGATGAACGGATTCTATGAACCATACCCACCCACCGGCTGGCAGCCCTGACGTACCACGTCGAATGTGGATTCCTATTTTGCGTTACACCAATGTTGTCCACATTTATGCAAACCCCGTGGTCATGTTGAATTATTATTGTTTCTATTTCTATGTCATTTTGGTAATTCACAGGAGGGGAAGTGATGTTGAATTATTGGTAATTGACAGGATGAAGTGATGTTGAATTATTAATGATCACCTATGATGGAATTATCTCCGTTGTTTTTGGATGATATAAGTGACTTCAGGTAAGATTTTGCATCAAATGCTAAGCTTCTGCATTTACACGGCCAACGTGTGACATATATGTTGCACTAATATCCTTAAGTGCAAATATGTACCATATTTACCGATTGTGCCTTCTCTGCATGCCATTTTTAAGTACTGAATCGTCATTAGAATGTTCCCAGATTTCTTCATGGTTCGGATTGCTTGACGAAATATTGCTTCCGGGTTATTCGCCTCTAAGCATTGCTGAGCAAAAAAGACGCGTTGTGTAACTTTCGAGAGAGGAAATTGACTATCGTTCAGACCACATATTCCGGCCATGTTGATGCACGAATAAACATTCCAATCATCAATTAGCCTCCGAAAAGTTTTACAAACCGTTCTACACTCTAGTATTACGTGCAAGTCATCTGCGGCAACGTACTGAAGAATGTATTGGCATATCACAAGCGGTTGTGTGAAGTCATTGAGCGGAGACGGGTTGAGTCTTCGACGTTTTGCAGGCACGAAAATTGGGTGGAAGTATGGCATTTTGGCTCCTGTGGTGGGCTTTAATGGTTGTTTCCGGTATTGTTGTGCGTTGCGACATTGGATGGTACGTACATATATATTAGTTCACTAGGTCATAACCACCTTAACGGTTGGATTTGGCAACCGCCTTAAAGGTTGGATTTGGCAACCGCCGTCCTGGAGGGACATTTGATTTATACCGCTGTGAACACGCACTGGGTAGCAGTTGATAACATTCCACAGTTATTTTGTAGATATAATATGTCAATAAAATAAAATAAAAAATAAAAAATAAAAGAGAGAGAGACAGATAGAGAGATAGAGAGATAGAGAGAGAGAGAATTAGACATAACATTGTCTAAGCTAACGGCCAGAGATCCTTACTTTCTGTGGTAATCCACACATTAAATTCAACCAATGTCCGTTGGTTGGATCAAATGTCAACTACATAGGTACATAATACAGTTTAGGAGAGTATCAACATTCCTAGTTTCAGGTCGATGACTTAACAATATGATCATTAAAGTAGGATGCAGCCTTCCTTCCTTCCCTCTGTGTAACAACAGATACAAAAATCCATTAACATGAACCACGCATGCTATGATGTTAATGGAGCGAAACTAACCTATTTGTCCCAATTCATCCTGTAGGGCAGTAAGATTACTTCCGCAGTCCCTTCTTCATCGACGACCCTCTCCACTGTATCACAAATACACAAAAACTTCGGCGGCAGGAACATATAATTTCCACAACCGCTCCAAAAGGACTCTATGAAGGGTCTAATCACGGAACATTCCCTTGGGAAAGCCTCCCCTCAGGTCCTTGTTCCCTCCTACAGTGCCCGAATAACCCTTTGTCGCTGTAGTCGCCACCCCCCCCCCCCCCCCCGACCTCATTAGCTTCCAACTTATCACCTATGTCATCAAACTCAAACATTTCAACTCCTTCCCATCCAGTAGCAGCGAGGACGATGTCCTCTCTGAAACTTCCCTCCTCCGCAGCAAATGCCCGTGCTTCTCTAAGGGTTAATTTGGCTCTCTCATTAGCAGGGGATTTGAGACAATACAGAAGCACACTTGATCGAAGATCATCCGAGCTGGCCTGCACGGGAAGTATATTATATGGCATCAATCTTGCCTGATTCTTATTTGAGCATATTCCATAAACATATACACCATATTGACCTCAAGTAACAAGCATTGAATATATCTAACAGTTACCTACCCCTTTAGCCCAATTGGTCCGATAGTGCATCATATTCTGTATGACATATATGCCACAATCATAACCATTGATATGCTTCGGTACATTTTCCGAAACAACATAGTCGAACAACCCAAACTCAGTGGTGCTCCCTTTGTTCCTTATCTTGTCAAAGTAAAAGCAATGGTCAAGATGGCACAGCTGCAATTAAAGATCACGGGACATGAGTGAGTTTGTCAATACATTAATGTAGACAGCCAAGTAAGTTATTTACCGTTGTCACTGCAATGTCCCATGTATTGGCACTTGAGAACTCATTAGGAAGACTGTCCCAAACTTCAGCCACCTTGTTCTCCATATTAACCACCAGAAGAAACCAATGCCCCCCATCAGAGGCATCGTGCATAGGCAGAAACATCTACAATGACATTAACGCCAATCGGTCAATTTTCAGATTCCCAAACAGGTAACAGGTAACTTAAAGTAACATAAAAATATGATAACCAACTCACCCTCTTGCAATCTTCCAAACAACCATTGAACCTGTGAAGGTTGCACAGTGTCCTTGTGTGCTCCACCCAATCGCGAAACACCTCGGAAGGTTTATAGGCATTTGCCTTTTCCTATTGACAGCATATGTTCCAATTGGATACCTTTCCATCAAAACAGAGCCACAATAATGCTTTTCTCTACATTTATTTTACGATCTACAAATGACAACTCACCGAGAAGTAAGTAGGGAGAAACCAGTCCCCACTTCCATCACTATTCAAGCTGTCTGCAATGAAATTGATAACCTGCAAATTTGGTAACCCATTCAACTAGTCAACCAACATATATCACACTTGAAAATTCCACAATCATGTTGTCCGATAAACATATTTTACTAAACTTCTTATAATTATAAGGTTATGGTCAGTGGTTTAAGAACACTCACGAAGCTTGTCAGAAGTTTCTTTGGGCCCAAGCATGATATTTCATCACGGTAAAGTATAGACCTACTGTTCCCACTTGATGCAACTATAATTCTGCACAAAACAAATCCTCAATTAAGTTCATGTTGTACAATCACCAACTTAAGCAGGTTCTAAACCAGTTTATGCGCAATATGAAAAACCATCATTCAACTGAGCTGACAGATTGTGTCCTAACCTTCCTTCCTCCATCGTGTATTGCTTCCCCCCCAAGAAGATGTAATTGATCAGAAGATTGTCATCAACCTCTAAAGGATTCAGCAGAATGTAAGGACCTGGCACATTAGTCATTTTGTTGACATTGAATCCGTCTCCCTTATAGTTCACAGCCTTCGGGTAGTCCGGTTGGAGATTGTGCGCTATTGCGTAAGTGAAAAGGGCACGTGCATGTGGAGATGCGACGACCTTATATGAATGTGCAACTTCACCCTTAGTTTTCCTGTCAGTTTTTGCTGGTGGTGCACCAGGGCTGCTTGAGCTGGCAGACACGGCTTTCACCGCCTTCCCAATGGCATATCCGGTTACCTCAATGGCTTGCACATATTGTGTAGTAAAGATGAGTGTATATACATTACTTGACCGAGTACTTCATGAAAATTAAGCATTTAGGATAATATTTTTCATGCATGCCTATCAGCATCTAATTATGTGTGTACTGATAAGTCACAGTGAACAACGGTTTACCTGGTTAGCACCTCGATTTGGTGTGTTAGTTATGTTTTCCTCTAGTTCAAATGTTGCTTCCAATACTGACTTTGCAGCTCCCTTTGCGCCATTCTTCGGTGGAGTCCACACCGGGACTGTATGACCGTCAGTCGCATCCCCCCTTTGAGGTAGGTATCGCCTCATTTCCATCTTCACCTTCTCAGCACAGTCCTCCTTCAGGCTAGCAATCAGCTGTACTATAATCTCTACTTTCCTTGTAACCTCCACCATGTCCGGCTGGAGCTTTCCAACAACATCCCGGAGCATGCACAAGTCATTCTTAAACCCCATCATTTCCAACTTTACATCGAAAATGTCCTCATGAACACCCCTCCTTAGTCCTAGTCCAAACGCACCGTCATCCACACAGCACTTACTTGCCATCTTCGAACGCTTACTCCTTTCCATCAAAACAATTGGGCTCTTGAAACCACCATATGTTCTGATCATGCCAATCAACTCCCTAACCTCAAATTCTCCCCATGCCCTGAGTGGTACAATTGACCTATCGATGTGAAAGGTTGCCTCCCCGACCTTGTCGAAGTAAAGAACCTGCAGAAACAATACGCACCCTCCAACCACACCGTCCCCAAATTCCCTCTGATTCTTAACCTCTTCTTCCAACCTTTTCACACAGAACGAGGCCCAATTTTTCTTCACAATCTGACCGGTTTCCAGCAGTGGCAGTAGCATGGAGGTGTCAATCGCGTCCACTGTCCCGGGGCACAACACTAGACCCAGTGCAAGCAAGGCGAAGGCAATCCGGAAAGTGGCGTTAACCTGATCACGTTCCCTCACAATCTCCTCCAGAAGACAATAATGAATCCTACCTGCACTGTCGCACAGGTCATCGACAACCGCCCCATATTCAGCCGCATCTGCAGCAGCTCCCAAATCAAAATCCGAACTCCCATCACGCACTCTCATAACGCGGCCGAACTCCTCCGCGTTTATTGGATATGTGCGACCGTGAATTGACACTGTGTGGTCCCTGAGGTCGATTTGTTGCACCATCATCCTCCAAACGGGCCCGACAAGGGTGTTGCAGCCAATATCCAACAGACTTTCGTAGCCTATTTCAGCTACTGCAGCCACCTTTTCCGGTGACAGATCTGCAACAGTGAATGAGAACTCGGCGGGGTTGGAATGCGTCACCAAGTCCCCAATTACGAGCTCACTGGCTCTCTTGCCTCTTTCAGCGTTTGCGACCCCATATGGGAGTCCTCCACCGCCCATATTCCCTCCCGGTTCCAACATTATATAAACCAGTCAAAAAATGTACCACTGATAGGAGCATTTTAATGCGACGTTTTAACTGCATTTCCTTACATTTCTTGCGTCATTTCCTTAGTAAAACTCTGTTTAGGAAAGTTTCCATTCTTCGATTGGGAAAGTTCCTATTTGTAGAAAGTTTCTATTTTTGTAGTTTCTATTTATCATTTTTAGTAAGTTTCCATTTTCGGTAGTTTCTATTTTTCATTTTTAGAAAGTTTCCCATTTTCAGTTTAGGAAAGTTGCCATTTTTCATTTTAGGAAAGTTTCTATTTTTCTTATTAGTTTCTATTTTCAGGACCTCCGAGCTAAAAAGTGGAAATGAACTCACAAATGGAAAGAGGAGCTTGCGAACACCAAGGGGAGCAAAAATGAGGAACAATGAGCCACAGAAATGAGCAGAAATGAAGAAAAGAAGTTTTCCTGCTTCAACCAGGAAACCCTGCGAAAAGGAGGAAAGCTTACCAATGAAGTTTCCAACGTTATCATGAAAAAGAAATAGAAAAATGAAGTGTTATGACGTTGGAAGGTGACAAGGCTTGAATAAGAAGCAACAAGGCCCAAGAACTCTCAAGACTTGGTGGATTTTCGGCAATTGGATCAAAGCCCACTAAAAGCCCATGCAATTAGGGTTTGTGACGCATGGAACAAACCCTAGGAGAGTTTGCCGTGAAAATCAAGGGAGAAACAAGGAGTTTGCCGTGAGAAAAATCAGAAAATAAGAAAAGATTTTGATGGAGATTTCTTAGGGAGATTTTAAAGGAAAGAGAATATGTGTTGAACACAAAAAGCTCTCAAAGGAGTCTAGATTCATCCCCTATATTTTCTAAATATATTGTTGCCGAAATTGGTGATCGAAGAAAATCAGAATATATCTCTATATATTTCGGCAAGATTATTTAGGGAATTAACATTGGAATTTTGTGATTGGTTGCACCATGTCATAGGGCTTATGTGGAAAGCTACCATTGGAGGAAATTATGTGGAGTTATCAAGCAATTGCCGTGAGGATTCTTAGAGATGTGCACGGCTTGGAGACCAAGTTTGGCCGTTCCCTATATATACTCACCTCCTCTAGACGTCAAGGGTCTCTCTCCCATACAATTGACACTTTAGAAAAAATCAGAAAATACTTCTCTTTGCCGTGAGCTTTTGAAGTTCCTCTCCTTTACGTTTTACAACTTAGAAAAATCAGAAAATCCCTTTAGCATAGCCGTGAGTTCGTCCATCCTCTAGAGCAAGCCACGAGTTCAAGCAAGGCCAAGGAAGAGAAGAAGAAGCCGTGACCCATTCCTCCACCATCCACCTTTGAAGCTTGCTTTCGAGTTTCAAAGGATTCATCATTATTCACTCATCATCATCTTCCATCCACGGTGTAATTCGACCTCTACTTTGTAACCTTTGCTTTGAATTTCGTTGGTTTTGTTCTAGTTGACATATATGTTTGAATGAATATTAATTTCTGGAATTTTTATATGATTGAATGAAATTTTCAGATTCATATTATTGTTCTTCGAGAGTTGCTTATGTGGGTTTGTTTAATTAAATTTGCGTTATAGATAACTTTTGTATTTTAATCTTATGTGGTTGCAAACACTTAGGGTTTCTATATGAATGATGCTAGGTTCAAGAACATAAAATCAACTTTTTGTTTTGTGTAAACTTGAATCAAAGTAGTAAAGGTTTTGTACAAAGATCGAATTTAATTAAAGAGAATTGCAATTAGGTGGACTTTTCCATACTAAGTTGTATACTTGAGTTGATAGTCTTTCTATGTGCTTTATGCGTTGAACATGTCATGATTGACTAGCTTTCTAGGGCTTGAATGCATGTTTGATAGGATTAGTCTTTGTGCTTTCACTTAGATTAATTAGCATTGAAAAGTAAAATATGGGAAATGGTTTGCTTTCTAACGTTTCACATGATCAACTCATTTCTCATGACTTAGATGAACAATATTAGAATTGAATCGATTTTAATCATAGTTTCGGTTTTGATCTTTGTTCTCTCATTCCATTTGTGTTTTTATGTTTATGTGTTTTATTTGTTTTCTTTACTTAGTTTAATTTTCGAAAACCAAAACAAAATCCCCCCTTTTCGTAAATAATGTTTATACTTATGAATATTATACTTTGTTTTAATTTTAATTGTTTAATTGTTTGACAATGACAGGTGTACCCTCAATCCCCGGAATAGAACGATCGATATTTGCTTATACTACTAACGATATTTTCAGGGTTAAATTATGCGCTTGCTTAAAGCGTATCAACCACGAAGCCCAAACATGGTGCCCTGTAATATTCCCGAAAACCCATCTAATTATTTGGGCTTCAACTGTTTACTTAGGCTACCATGTAAACCCCAAACCCATTTGTCTTCCTGTCTACCCAACAATAATACTCGCATACCCTAAAATATATCATTTGGTCCCCACAACCTAGACTACGCAGCAAGTTCTGATTGTAGAAGAGGGGTATATCCTAAAAAATAATAATAATAATAATAATAATAAATAAACAAATATAGACTCCAACTACCAACTGCAGATGTCAAATTTACACTAAATGATACAGAGACAACCGGAAACAACCATCCAAAACGCATTTGCATTTAGACCTCGAGCTGGGTTCCCCTCGAGCTACCAAACCATTATGGCGGATTTAGTATCTTTACGGAACCATTCACCAAAAGAATAATCTTTAAGGAACCCAGATGACCTAGGAACCAAACCACCACATTTAACAACTTCTGGAAGCAGTAACAATATTAATAAATTGCAAATGAGTTTAATTCATAGTCGCACACCAAGTCAACAACATAGATGAATACAATATCCACAAAGAGCAAAATATGAACAACTTGCATAGTCGAAAATAAATTATTTCAACTTTCAACAGAAGAAAAAGGGGTGACTCCAATCAAATCAAATCAAAGGGTCCATTGGGTAGTGTAGAGAACAGTATCCTTACTTTTGAAAACCTCTTGCAAACCGACACAACCAATGTTTTGGAAGATCTCCTTGCAGATTTTAAGATCTTGATTCGAAGGGTATAAAGGCAGACAAGTGGAGCAGATGTGCGGTTACCTCACAAATACCCTTGCGTTTTGAAAGAGAGAAACTAAACCCTAGTGCACATAAGCTTCTGAGTATATACCCGGACTCACAAACATGCCTTAATATTCACAAACCATTGGTGAGTGAAGATCCTAGAGCCACGTCTCCATATACTGTTCATGACATCAGCAACGTCTCGATTATAGAAACCTTTATGGTTTTCCCCCCAAAACCAACCTTGCTTGGGCGCCATTGCTCGTTTGAGTGAAACCCTAGTGAGAAATAAAAATTTGTTCTGTTCCAAGGGGACCATATGATCGATCATCAACGCCGTTCATCCCCCTATGTGCTATAAGGTTTATGCAGGTCATCAACGCCGTTCATCCACAGTCAAGAATGATTCGGTGGGTAGGACCCATCCATATCATAGTTAATTCAAATTCTCGTATACGGTACCTGCACAGGACCTGCACCTCGACACATGGTCAGTCTTAGGAGGCCTATGTGGTTTTGCCCCAGCCACATGCTAACTGTGGCATTAATTGGATGGGACTACACTACTGCCATTACGTCACCTCCAGTTCAAACCCATTCAACCACGTCACATGCGTGCGGAGATGGAAGATTCTGATTCGACCCTAAACCCTAAACCCTAAACCCGAGACCCTAAACCCTATACCCTAAACCCTAAACCTAATTCTGATTCGACCCTAAACCCTAAAGACCCTAAACCTGCAATGAACCTCAACACACTATACTCTAAAGACCTGTAACCCCTAAACCCTAGTAACCCATCCAAGAATGTTTTTTATGTGAGCAAGACTTATAACTATATGAAAAGTGTTTTGGGCATAATGATATAATCAATGTTAATTGGCTAAGAGAAGGATAATGATATAATCAATGTTATAATCAATGTTAATAACTTATGAAACTACCACACGATAATGATAAAATCAATGTTAATTGCGTTGAATAGGATTTATATAGGGCAGAATGTGCTTCACTCGATGTTGACCAACCTCAATACCCTAAGCCCTAAACAATAATGATATAATCAATGTTAATTTGCTAGGAGAACGATTTATATAGGAAATTAGCTCAAACTCTTTTTGTCCGCGATAATCATACAGCATCTACTGTAGTGATTTGGTGTAATGGCCCATTAAAATTTCCCAAAAAATACAACCATGAAACCAAAATCATTAAAATTCGGTCCCATTAATAATGTAGTTTCCAAACAACTAAATGTGATTGATCTATAGCTCTATACCAACTACAAGTCTTCAATAAGAAAAAAAAAAAAAAAAAAACTACGAGTGATGAGGCAAATCATCAAGAAGCTTACACATTGTTAGAATATCATAAGACATGGCTAAAACTTCGGACTCTCAAATGACACAAATCCAATCTCGTAAACCACACTCACCAACACCCCTTAGCCCTAGACCCTAAGACAAACGTACGTACAACACCAATCTTCGTATCTCTCGAACTGGTACGTCAATTGACGTTAACCACACAAGTTTAGATATGTGGAGATATTACGCTAAACCCTAAACCCTTATCTCTCGGGCAGAATGTGCTTCACTCGATGTTGACCAACCTCAAGACCCTAAGCCCTAAACAATAATGATATAATCAATGTTAATTTGCTAGGAGAACGATTTATATAGGAAATTAGCTCAAACTCTTTTTGTCCGCGATAATCATACAGCATCTACTGTAGTGATTTGGTGTAATGGCCCATTAAAATTTCCCAAAAAATACAACCATGAAACCAAAATCATTAAAATTCGGTCCCATTAATAATGTAGTCTCCAAACAACTAAATGTGATTGATCTATAGCTCTATACCAACTACAAGTCTTCAATAAGAAAAAAAAAAAAAAAAAAAAACTACGAGTGATGAGGCAAATCATCAAGAAGCTTACACATTGTTAGAATATCATAAGACATGGCTAAAACTTCGGACTCTCAAATGACACAAATCCAATCTCGTAAACCACACTCACCTACACCCCTTAGCCCTAGACCCTAAGACAAACGTACGTACAACACCAATCTTCGTATCTCTCGAACTGGTACGTCAATTGACGTTAACCACACAAGTTTAGATATGTGGAGATATTACGCTAAACCCTAAACCCTTATCTCTCGGGCAGAATGTGCTTCACTCGATGTTGACCAACCTCAAGACCCTAAGCCCTAAACAATAATGATATAATCAATGTTAATTTGCTAGGAGAACGATTTATATAGGAAATTAGCTCAAACTCTTTTTGTCCGCGATAATCATACAGCATCTACTGTAGTGATTTGGTGTAATGGCCCATTAAAATTTCTCAAAAAATACAACCATGAAACCAAAATCATTAAAATTCTGTCCCATTAATAATGTAGTCTCCAAACAACTAAATGTGATTGATCTATAGCTCTATACCAACTACAAGTCTTCAATAAGAAAAAAAAAAAAAAAACTACGAGTGATGAGGCAAATCATCAAGAAGCTTACACATTGTTAGAATATCATAAGACATGGCTAAAACTTCGGACTCTCAAATGACACAAATCCAATCTCGTAAACCACACTCAGCTACACCCCTTAGCCCTAGACCCTAAGACAAACGTACGTACAACACAAATCTTCGTACACCATTGGGTTATGTTTTTAAGACGATTAAAACATAACCCAATCGAGTGTTTTTTTTTTCCTTCTTTTATTATTATTATTATTATTATTATTTTTTTTTTTTTTTTTTTTTTACAACTCGATTAAAACATGGGTCTTAAACCAGGGTTCCCCAAAAACATAAATATGAATAATAACATAAATATTCTGTATAATCAGAGTAATCCATTTAAAAAGCAAAATAGGAAATCTCAGTTTTACCCCCCATGCTGCACCAAAGGCGCATAATTCATATCAAAAGATGGGTATTCGGGGTATTAACGTAAACATAGAACTCAATAGTCAATATATGAAGAGTTACTGTTACTGAAGAGTGAATATCAAAAGTTGGGTGTCCATTTAAAGTAAAAGAAAAGTCTCCGGTAAAGCCCTTGCCGCTTCCCTAGACACAGCGCCTGTTCACCAGCCCGAGGACAACCGCTCCAAAAAATTGACAGTCGAAGAGGTCATTCTAAATATACGGCCTGCGTTCCCTATATCAGTACAGCGATTACTCCTTTTCTCCGATATCCCTGTTCACCAGACCGGATACAACCCCTTGTTCACTCCATTGCCGGCGGTAAGTAAAGCGATTACTCTTTTCTCCGATATCCTATTCTGACCTTGTATTAAGTTCATAACCTGAATGTCATAATTTTGGTTTGATCGATCTTTCAGTTATAACTCTATCATCACAAATGGCTTCCGCATCTACTGACAATTACCCCTACTTCATCCTGGTTGTAATGTCCTCGGGAAAGAACATTGAACGGGCGGTGAGTATTATTTATAGGTTTAATCATTTTTACACTTCAACGGGGATTGTGTTGTTGTGGGGTGGGCTTGTTGTGTGATGATTGTTTTTAGGAATTACAACTGATTCTGAGTCTGAATTTGGTCTAAAAATTGGGTTCCCCTAAACATTATGTAGAAAATTCCACCAAGGTTTTCACAGATGCACATGAAGGACGACAACCAACCGATCGCTGATCTGTATTTGGACGGATTACCGGACGTTCCCTACTTCGTCGACATTACACCACAAGGATCGGACAAGTGGTTTGATGGTCATTGGACCACTTTTGTTCACCGTGTCAGCAATGGTCAAGGACGGATGGTGTTGTGGTTCCATTACAGAGGGGATATGACCTTCATCGTACGCCGCTTCGATGTTAACGGCCGGTTGATGCGCGGAGCTCCCAAACCGCCCTTTGGATTTGTGGTGGACCAGTCAATGGAACTGACTGGTATTTTGGACACCTTCATGTCGGACATTTGGGATCGGAAAGTAACTGTGGTAAGTATAATCATTCGTCTCTCTAATCCTATTGTTGTTTACACTGCAGTCATTGTTTTGTTGGTTGAGTTAGCCTTTGAAGATAATGAATACTTTATTTTTTGTTAGCCTATTGTACGAAGAGGTTATCTGCATGACAAGCTAGTGGCAGACGGCGCGCCGGGCAGATGTGAGCTCCGTTGGGAAACAATTCCGTCCAGGCGGTGGACGGTTCACATGACAGGAAAGAAAGAGTTGACATTCTGTTCTGGATGGGACCGCTTTCAAACGGATGCAGGGTTGGACGATTCTCTGTGCTGTGTTTTCACGCCCATTGGTCGATTGTGTTTCTCTGTTCAAGTATTCAACATCAAGAGAGGGAGTCTGTCAATGAATCTCAGCCAAGCAGGCCTATCTAGAACTCTGCCCGATGTGAAAACAGAGGATGAAGCCCCAATGGAAGAAGAAGGCGCAGTTGGGGCCGATGTGGGGGGGGGGGGGGCAGCTATCTGAACCGGATATGGGACCATATGGTGAGCTTCATCAAAGGGAACGCGTCCACTCTGGATGGGCTGGATTCCGCTATGGCACTTGTAAGATTCAACGATCTCACGGGGTAAGCTTTCACAATCCAGGTTTCAGGTTTTTAGATATGTATGTTAGTTATAGTTACGTACCTTCTGCATGGGCAACATCTAATCTTACTAAATATGGGAACTTGACACCCTTATGCTTTTACTGTAGGCTTTCCAAGCTGATTTTGCTCGTAGCCTATTTGGAGATGATGAGAGACCTGTGATAAAGGTGCAGAAATCAAATGGCCGGGTGTGGCGAATCAAGGTGGTCCCAAGCAACACAACTCATGTTTTGAGTGCGGGCTACACTAAAATGAAGGATGCTCTCGGACTGCCGGTACATTCTACAATCCGACTTCATGTGGTTAATCCAAGACTACTTGTGTTCGAGTGAATCTTGCGGTGATTGTGGTGGATTAGGACTGTGTGGTTGCCTATTTTTGGATTAATAGTATATTGGGACATATTTTGTGGTGGTTATTATCCCTATTATCTGCATGTTATTTTGTAGTGGTCATTATGTGGTATATTGGCATATTGGTGCTCTCTATGAATTAAGGGTTTATCTATCACTGTGTCGTTTTTTTTTTTTTCAAAATGGGATGTTAATTTTGGAGTATCATAAGAGTTGGGCAGTATTGGAAGTTAGATGAACATTGGGCTTCGACAGAATAAAGCCCATATCATCCTCCAAACCCTAGTATAAATATGTCTGTCCCATATAATGTGTGCTGCTCACCTCCTTGGTCCCATTCCCCAACCAACTGCTGTCGAGCAAAAGGAATTGCAGATTCAACATCGTCGAGGATGGTGTCCGTTGAGGATAAGGCATCTGACGGGTATGTATATTCTGTAAACATGTTTCAATTTCATGAATGCGGTTTACCAATTAGACAAAGAGCCATTCACTTTGAACTAAAACGATGCCATATTTGAACTACTTGTCATCTTATAGCCGTGTAAGTGATATTCTATAAATGTTGTAAACAGATTCAACGACGCTGGAGAATTGGGCGAGGATGATAAATGTCCTCTTCGGAGATGGTGTCTTGCATGCGGTCAGATCCGGCGAGTTGTAAGGGGACCTAAGGCAGAAGAATGCCCGGATATGGGATGTGAAAAACCTACCAAATCAATACCAGACGAGAGTCCTAGATGCCCACTTTGTGAAGGAAACACAACAATGATGCACGATTGGGTTCATGAGATACTAAGCGAAAGGCCTTACTGGAGGTGTTGCAGGGGAAATGTGAGATAACTCACTTACGATTTATTTACATTTATGACTCCTATGAGTCTATCAATTTATACCCCTTATCACAGACATCACGACACTCACTCGTCTGCATTTCAGGGGTTCCCTTATTGCATGGGTTATATATGGGTTGACGAGATGGCGGGGGAAGCCTCTGAGTGTGATGAAGAGGTGATATATCATGTTGTACGGGCTACTTACAGTTTCATAGTAATATTAGCAAACTAGCTTACCAGATAAGGGGGCCAAGGTCAACTTAATATGTTTTATTTTTCATACATAGGATGGGAGGACTACCAAACTGCAGGAGTATCCAAAACCAACAATGTTTGGTCCTAATTGCCAAGTATGCGGTCGCATCATGTCTTCATTTATTTCACAATCTGCGACAAATCCCGGCAGGCCTTATTGGTTCTGCTATGGGTACCCGGTAAGTATATGGATAGTTACTTGTTCGTTCATGTTCATCAGTTGGGATTATTTTGGTTCAACCTGTTTGCTACATTGCAGGCTCCTACAATCCACAAGCCGTCTTTCATATGGGTGGATGAATGCAAGATACATTTTGCTGGATTCGACGGCTACAGTGACTTTGAAGAACCAGAACATACACCTTCAGCCGGTGGGCTGTCAGACAGTGATCCTTCGTCGTTTGAGTTGTATTCCTCCTAGTCGAATACACTCCAGTTCTGTAACTTTTGAGATGTCACTCCTAGGTGAGTGATATTACTCCTATTACAAAAGTTACTCCTGTGGGTAACTTATTTTTCATTGGCGTTTAATTGGGACTATTTCGATTTCAAATGCTCTATTTCGTGCCTGTTTAGGGGTTATGTGGCCTGTAATATCGTCAAACTATATTCAGGTTTTACCTTGTGAACACAAACTTTGTTAGGCACTCAGTCCCGATAAATATGTAGGCTGTTTTTCTACCTGTCATTGTGTAAAATATATCCTCGTGTAAAATATTTCGAACCATCTGTGAACTACAAGAATGCCTACGGCAAAGACATATTAGGCCTTCTTATAACAAACTGCTTCTTGTAACCAGGCCCAAATTGAAATTTTCTCAACACCCTCTTAATGTGTAATTCATAAATGCACATAGTGTACTATAACTGTGTCTTCAACCATTCCACCTACAACGCACCAACCTTCTTTAAGTTGTAGTTGAATGGACCAAACCGTCCATAAAATCACACCGCCATAGGATTTTCACATCTCAGTCATTTCGGGTATGGGGAGCAGAGGTGATCGATCCGTGAGTGGTGATGAATCGGTGAGAAAAAATGGGGTTGGAAGCAAAATGTGTCTCAACGGTGACGACGACTTCACTGAAGAATCGTTGGCTCATTTCTTCAAAAGCTCTGGAACATCTCCGGTTAGATGGTTGGAGGCGAAAGGACGGGACGCTCAAACTACAAAAGGTTTCAAGACAGTGACTTCTGTGAAACACTCAAGCTCCATGTCAGTGAAAGAGTCTATTAGCTGCTGCACTGAAGAAGCAGAAGTCAAGAAGTAGGCAATTGGTTCTGCACAGTGCATTCATAACTAGATGCTGGTGTTATTAAGGTGTGAACAATCTGCTTCGCCCCACACAGTGCATTCATAATTAGATGCTAGTGTTATTAGGGTGTGAACAATTTTTTTCGCTGTAGGGTTCCTGTAATGTAGTTTTTTTTTTCCAACTCATATGCCCTATAGAGTAAAGGACCCTGAAAAAAAAAAAGGTTCGGTCTATCCATGGAAAGTTTGGAATAAAAGTTCTCAGATACATCATGATAACAATTAAAATTCTGTCTTCAGGTTATATGCCAATTCAGATAAGCTTAATCAATAGCATACAACAACACGATCTCCATAACTCATACCGTTCTCTGACAGTTAAAACATAAATGAAAAATGAATGAAACAGGGGTTCTCATGAAACAGTCCATCAACCAAATAAAATCCACATAAATGATTTAAGACGAGGTTATTGGCCCTAAACCATTCACATCACTTGTTCTTAATAGGATGATCAGCGCCTAGCCCGGCGTGGGTTGAACTTCATGCCTGCAGTTGGGAGACTTCCATTTTTGTTCAAATATTCTTGTGCCAACCATGCAGATGCTACATCATATGGGACTTCCTCTGCAGCGGCTTCAAAGACCTGTTCCAGAACTTCATTCTTTGGGTGATTCACTGTCTCAAGTGCCATACGAACCCTCTGGTCCCCCGAGTTAAACTGAACAAAAACAATGCTTTAAGTCAATCATGCACCCAAAATTTATTCGGATCTCAGTGTATGGTACTGCACTCACCCCTTGGTACCAGCGCTGACGGTAAAACTGCATGCTTCTAATCAGAAATATTCCTGAGTCTTGGCTGTTGGGATGCCTAGGGCTTCTCTGTGGATACTTGATGGACAATGAACCAATCTTGGCATGAATGCCAGGTGACAATTGCATTTCAGCAGCAAAAACTTTTTCAATCATCGATATCTGTACTCACGGTAAAGGAATGTCAAATCAGGGTTCGACAGTAACATTAAGGTAACCTAACATAGTATTTATCAGTTTTTATCAGAACGTTCAAAACAAACTTAATGTGAGAAAGTCCAAAACATGTGTGGGATTACTCACAGATGCAGCAACATATTCCTCGCGGCGTTTGTTTGCTGACTTCTCGGGGTTGCTGTCCCATATTTCGCATTGCCAACTGGGTATTTTAAGAACTGCCAAGAACCAATGCTTAAGTACGCCGTCATGGATAGGAAAGAAAATCTGTCACCATTTTTAAAAATTAGAGGCCACCATGACATACAAACAATGCAGCTTGGTTCAAATAAGAATTCACAAGAAATGGGGGCACATTAGGTTTTAACCTTTTTGCACGACATAAATCTACCAATGAATCTTCCCAGTCGGCACAGTTTAACGGTAGATGGCACGAGACCTTCCACTTGCACACCCGCTAAATACTCCTTAGCATGTTCCTGATGTGTATCACAAGCGCCTTCTTCGTTAACTCAAAACAGATAGGGGCGAACAAATATGTATACGAATCGTAAAATAATGAGGCCAAATTTAACTGTTATAGTTACGTACTGAGAATGAAGTTGGCATGAACCAGTCGTCCGATCCCCGATCAAACAAGTAAGCAGCCGATATGTCAACAATCTGCGTGTGGTCCTTCAACATTGAATTAATCTGACTTTTTATAAAAAATTGGTCTCACATAAGATGAATGAGGTCTGATATGAAGTTTCCTGCCTCACAGGTCAGACATTGCATTGGGGACAAGCTCCTCATGTCCCATCGAGAAACAGACCATTCCTCGTGCCTAGCAACTTCATTACTGGCGTTCAACGAAATCATATGCCAAGATTGTCATTAAACAGTACAACTAATGGTTATCCAATTTACAAAAAACTGCAGATTATCAGTATACTTCCGGAAATTAAATGCATGCAGTGCGATATATCAACAAGTTCTATCTATGCAATGCATATGGTTTTGCGCCATGTTCGATCCATATTATTCTATTTTTATATCAAATTCTAATACCGTTGTGTGAATATAACCAGAGGATATAAACTTTGTAGCCTTTTTACCTCCCAACACTGTCGTCGGCGGTAACCTTCTTGCTGAATAGATAGGTCAGTAGGTATGAGTCGATGTGCGATATCTCAGACACCGCCGAGAAACTCCCTGCCTCATCTTCTTCCATGTCACTGCTGTCGCATCCATATGCATCTTTGTCAGTGGAGATGACCTGTGAATGTTATATTCAAAATTAAATCAGCAGTTCCGATAATAATGCGCACATCACACAAAGCAAATAACACCATCCAAATAAATCCAAAAATGTGGCTGTAAATTTATACTACATAAGAGACAACTTACAATGATAGATTTGTTATGAGGCATCTCATCGTCATGTTGCTCAGCTTCTGTGCCTTGGTGCTCTTCATTGATAAAAAGACCATCGTTCCCAAAATTACCACCGTAAGTGTAGGACTTGTCTTCAAACACTTGCTTGATTGCTTTAGCAACAATGCCGCCGAGACCGTTGGCCTTAAGTTCCCCAACCGTGGATTCTAGTGTCAGAATTGCTCTCCTCAATCGACCAACTGTTAACTTCAAACTCTCTATATCCCCTTTCACAAGACCAACATCAGACCTCATTTCTGATAAATCGTCTACTACAGTTGTCTTAATCCCTGTGCTGGGATCAACTGATCCAGTCCCTGAAAGTACATTTCCCCTGAAATACTTCTTCGTTACACGCACATTCTCGCTTTTAAATCCGCCCTCGCTCTCCACTTTTTCATAAACTCTCTTCAAGTCATCTCTGCTCCACATCATCACTGGTTTCCCAATCTTTGGATATATATAGATACCATTGCCAACAACATCCAGGTAGAACAATTGAAGGAACAGAATACAACCTCCTGCCAAACCAGTCCGCGTGGCCTGGATTGATGACACCCCTTCAACAAGCTTGGCGAATGCAAACTTTGCCCAGTTTTTTGAACCCAGGGCATTAGGATCCTTAAGTGGTATAAGGTATCTTGGATCAACTTCGATTCCCGTAACTGGGATTAACAGAGTTGCAAGGGCATACAAAGCAAAGCTGACCTTAAAAGTGTCGTCGGTACTTTCAAATTCAATCAACAACCTCCTCAGACCATGTATGGTTATCTCCTTCTCCTTCCTTGAAAGCTTGCTCTTCAGCCCCAGTATATCAGGGTCCTCGGTGCTTCCTTCAAGATTCACATCGCACCCTCCATCCATGACGCCCATAATGCGCCGAAAGTCTTCATGTGTGATTGTCAGGTTCCTTCCGTGTATCTTGATGCATGAGTTCCTAACATCAAAATTTTCAACCAGCATTTGGCACAGTGGGAGGTTCACTTTGCCACAACGAAATCGGTGCAGTGACCCAAACCCAATTTCATATGTCGCAGCTACCTTTTCATCTGACAGGGAAGACATAGTTCTTCTGAAGTGTTTTCCTCGACACGCTGTTCTGATTGTAACCTCGAGGTCTGATTCGTCATTAACACCGGACAATGTCTTGCAATCATCATCAGTTGTCAGACTGGCCACTTCAACAGCACTCTCGCTGACCTGAAACATGTATTCATGGGTTACCAACAGCCTAAAATGTTGTCTCCTATTATAATCTTCAAATTATAAAATTACATGACATGAAATAATGCACCTGATTTTCTTCCCTATAAATTATGTTCTTCAGCTTCACTACGTCTTCCATTTTGCGGTTCCCTTCTAGTTGCTCAACAGCTGCCTATCTCAAATAACAAGCCCCCTGTAATGCATCCTCCGTTGGGTTCATACATGTCTACGAGTAATCAGAATAATATTATATAACATTATCCATTTTAGTGCAAATTGTTTACAAACAAGCTACCTTCCACTTCCTAGTTCATAATCTGGGCATCCATTGTTCCTTGTTTTCTATTATGAACATTATTTTTATAATTACAAATCAATGCAACAGGTAAATTTCAGTCTTTTACCAATCCTCATTCACCCTCAATCTATTTCACCCAAACTTAAACAAATCTATTCAACCAACTCATGTACCATCGGGGAAAATTACTATGTTCCATTCATTAGAAGAGTTCATTACAAATAGATTATGTACCTTTCTGGGTTATCGAACACAGCGGCTCGGATTCGGTGTGTATCGAGCAGTCTCCACCCTGCTGGAGCTATAGGTGTTTCAGATCTGTATTGAGAGTCTTCCTCTTCGAGTGTCTGCTCTTACCAAAAAAATCTTGGTGCCTCCCTCTTCAACTAAGTAGGACACACTCGGTCAATTGACAATTTTGCCACAATCGGTCAAATGACAATCTTGCCATTGCCACATCAGAGGTATGAGCTGCAGTAAAACCTTTTTTACTAACACAGAAAGCTTGTCGTTTTTGAAACCTGGAATCACCATTTTGCCCTTCCGTTAACAGACGTGTAGGGCGCAGCTTACATGGGGCGTATTCCAGAATTTTCCGTATTAATATAGCATATTCCAAGTTCGAAGAATTCTAGACTATTATAGAAAATAAGGTGGGGCACAATAGTGAATAGTCCCATGAAACAAACATGGCCCAACAGTGTCGTTATGAATGGACATAGTCGCCACCAAAGTCAATGCTAGGACGAAACAATGCCCTAGGGCAATGATCTCCCGAACTACAAACATAAATAATTTTTATATTTTTTGGTCTGAATAGATAATTTTTATAAGCCATAACTGGCATAATCGTGATTGAACCTTCGTAGGTGATGATAACTTTTCTACTGGTGACAATTATGGTTTTGCCAAAAAAAAAAAAAACCCTGGAACTTAAGATTGTTGTTTCTCCACCGTAAAGTTGTGCCACGACATGACAGCTCATTTCACTTTTCATCAAACGGACGGTCACCCCTTCCTCCTCCATTTCTCTCTCTCTTACGTACTTTCTCTGTTTCTTACACTCAAGCTTTAAGCAGCTATCAACCAAACAATTTTTCTAAATGATCAAAGAGACTCAGGCTGCGTATGAATTTTCCATTGTGTTGCCATTTTTTTTTTTTTTTTGAGTATTTATCAAGTTTCAATTGTTTTACTTTAATTTATGGGTAAAAGAGGGATTTTATATGAAAAAAAATTATTTGTAGGGTAAAAAAAAAACAGCCAGGAAAAAAAAAGTAATATGGAATACTTATTCTGTAATTTGTGTTATTTTTCACTTTGTCCCCATGATTATAATTTAATAATTGTTGCAATTTGCTATATTAACAATTTTAACTAAAATTGTTAAACCCACAAAACACTACCAAAAGTGTACTTTTTTTTGTTTTTGTTTTTGAGAATAACACCAAAAGTGTAATTTAACTTAAAGACTATATACAAATGAAGTGAACCATCTTAAAAAGTGCCAATAATATGCTCCTTCATGTTTATAAACATGGCAACTTAATTCCAAATTGTTGATGTGATTGAGCCGCAAGGGAAGGTGGAATCTGACCGGACGATGGAGTAGTTGCCATCTCACTAAGTTTCGTGAGAATATATTGCTAGTCCTTGATTCACATGGAACATGCATCATTATGAGATATCAATTTCTCCCACCACATGATCGAGAGAGATGGAAAGTCAGACAAAATAAACACTAACTCACACGGAAGGACAACTACATACGTAAAGCAAAGGACTAGATTTACCTAATTTGCTACTAACCATTCCAAGGAGTAAGGACCACTCGACAGCACTAGATGTCCAAGGTTTTTCTATTAATGAAAATTTAATACGATAATAAGTAGGTAACATAATAATTTATGGTATAAAACTATAAATAGATTGTATATTATTTATCTAATTAGTTTATTTAAATAAATAAAAATTAATTATAACAACTTTTTATTATCTAGCGCAGTACTATTTGGTTTAGTGACATAAGTCTTTTCTTTGTAAGTTGGAGGTCGTGAATTCGACTCACAAAAAACTAATTGTTGATATGGACTCAATCAACACACACTCACGAGAAAAACCCAAACTGGCAAAAACAAAATACCACAGTTAGAGTCGGCAAGGATCAGAAACTTCCTACATTATAGTTAATCTACTTTCTATCTCTCAATCATTGCATTATCATTTAGGAAACTAAAACTAGAACATCTTGAAGTCTCTATAATAACATCATACTCTAAATATCTACACTTGACGAACAAATAATCTCAAGTGGGATGATCGTGTCAGTGCCACATCTAGCAGACAATAAAAAGTCCCATCCCATTTTATTTTCCTTCAGATTACCATAATGTCAGGTAGCAATAGGTCAAAAAGACCTTCACACCCACATCATGCTAACTTTTAATTGGCCAGGTAGACATATGACACAACATAATACTTCAAAAGTAAAGTGATCATGAATTCACAAAATTCGTAAAACACAAGTACGTATTCCAACTTTCTCGGCATTCGCAGCATGCGTACACCATTTTATGGCTCACAAATTCACAAAAACAAAAGACAAACTAGCATCACTTTTGAGTTTCTTTCAACACATATCATTTGCTGTAACAGTTTTACCTTGAGCAGCCCGCGTCAATACAGTCTTAACACAACACTATTTTTGTCGTTGAATAAGACAATCGTCACGTCTTAAAGTGATGCTCTCATTGGTCATAAATAAATTAACGACATCTTAAATCTTCATTTTATTATTCTTTTATGAACCATGAGAGATTCTTACGTAGGGCAAACGTACCACGTGATTGGTAGGGCTGTCCAATCAGTGAAATGCAAGGAGATGTTTTAGGTATTTCATTTTAATAAGTGAAGATAGTTTCGGAACACATTTAAAATTTTCTGAGTTTTGATTGGAATGCTCCACCGCCACGTGGTACGTTTGCCCTATGTAAGAATTTCTTATAAAACCATAATACTAAATTTTCCAACTTTTAACATTCAAATAATTTATAGTAATTATAATTTACATTTGGTATCGCAAAAATAAGAAAACTCTAGGTATTTCTAGTACTATTATATCATATATTCATAGTATCCAGAAAATCCTACGTACGTCATCTGATATTTCTTCGTCATCACTCCAAAAAATAATCCCAAAATGAGAAAAAAAAAAGAAAAAATTTCGGAATCTCCCACAAGCATATGCCATACATGGCAAATACTCCTTTTTCCAAAAATAAAAAATAAAAACCCCAAAGTTCGAGGAAAGCAAATATTAATTAAGAAAAAAATCACATTATTCCCGTGAACCCCCCACTCAGCAGTGACAGGGCCGGGCCTCACTTGCCTTCCCCTAAAATGCTTCGCCTTCACACTCCCTCACCATAAAACACCAACATGGCCTCCCTCCAGCCACGCCACCATTTCTAGCTCCACCTAAACGTTTCCTCAAACCCACAACATGGGTGCGTAGATAGCTCTTCTCAAGCTAAACCCAGCTACCCAGTACTAAGGGCATTTCAATCCGGTGATGCTCGGATTTCTCTGTGCGCGCCGGAAAACTTGGATTGTCAGCTCCCTTTCTTCCTTTGCTCACGGCCCGGCGGCGATTCACCAGAGCCGGATCGTCCACAGCCAGCTGATCCAGCACCAACTCGCTAACTTTTCCGGCGAAACCCCCCGCCGCCGCCACCGCCACAACAGCGCCTGCCAGCTAGGGTCAGCATGCGGCGGCGGCGCCGCGGCGTCCATATGGCACGCTATTCTTCCCTCGTCCGGTCTTTGGAGGCGACGGGATCTCCGTCGTCCTGCGATCCACTACGAGCTTAAGGGCGAGGGGTCGTGGAATGCTGCTCTGGATGCTCGCCCGGCTCGCTGGCTCCACCGGCCCGACTCGGCTTGGCTACTTTTTGGAGTTTGCAACTGCCTGGCGCCGATAGACTGGGGTATTACAACAACTAACGCAACCAACGATGAGGAGTCGAATAACAAAACTGAAGCTTGTGATTCGAAAAGCCTCATTACTTCTTCTGATGAGAACTTGGAGAGCTCCGCTGATTACAGAGTTACAGGTTACTTAATGAACCTTTCTGATCATGTATTTAATGTTAATCAATATGAGTTTGATCAAAATATTGGTTTTTCAGTTTGAAAATCAATTTTGCTGTATCAAATATTAGCTTTTAATTTTCTAATAAAGTTAATTATGTTTTATTGGGAAATGATCTGTATACTTTTTTACTTGGTGAAATTGGTCCAATGAAATTTGCAGTTCCTCAGCTTTTCTTTTTGGGTGCTTTGTTTAACGATTCTGTGTGGGTACATAAAAAGTTACTTGCTTTAATGGAAAACTGTTTGAAGATTTTGTCAAACTATGCGTGTCCTTTGCGTTGATGCTGTTTGAGACAATATCTGAATAAAAGTAAGGTGCTAATTAAACAGGAGTGCTAGCCGATGGTCGGTGTCTCTTCAGAGCGATAGCACATGTGGCTTGCTTGAGAAATGGGGAGGAACCTCCTGATGAAAACCGTCAGAGAGAGCTCGCTGATGAATTAAGAGCTCAAGTAATTCTCATTTCTTTTCAGGCAAATTTGATACCTAACTGTTTGTGTATATTTTATAGTTCTTACTCAAATGATTTTGTGCAGGTTGTCGATGAGCTTTTAAAGAGGCGGGAGGAAACTGAATGGTAAGCTCTAGCTCTGTGATTTTGGATTGTGAGTTTTCATTGTCCTTTTTTGTTATTTTGTTATGAATTTACATGGTTTTATCTTGTATGATGTGCTTAGGTTCATTGAAGGCGATTTCGATGCATATGTGAAGAGAATTCAACAGCCTTATGTTTGGGGAGGAGAACCTGAATTGCTTATGGCTTCTCATGTTAAAAAGTTAGTTCACATTTTTTTAGTACTTTATTGTACCATGATTATTTTTCTTTTAACATTCTGGTAGAATTTTGTTGACTTCAAAAGCCCTGTTGCCTATTCTTGTGTTTCCACTCCATTTAGATTTAACTTTTTATCATAGTGCCACTAATGGATATTGGATGTGAGTCCGCACTTGCATGCGAGGAAGATGGGGATCAGTTTTCTATCTACCTTATGTACAGTTAACTGTATGTAGGTATTTGAGCTTTGGTACTGGGTTGGTTAGGATTTTATTTTTGGGATTCCTTATGTTGGCATCTAATAGACCTCATTGTTATTGTTTTGGACTATCTTAAGCATTGAAAATTTTTCTATTCAAAAAAGAAAAGATTTTAAGCACTGAAAGTTTATGGGCAGTTTGAGTTTCAAATTTAGTTTCTCCTTAGCTCTTAGACTTTCCAATCTTCTCATCTGAGGTTCTACATCAAACACATTTCATGAAATCGCCTGCAACAATATTTCTGTACTTAATTTATGTTACGGTGAAGAGAGTTTGCTTGTTATGGATCTATGCTATTATTCCTTTAATTTTTTGGTCATCTACCTAATGTCCATGTTTGACACAACCTTTTACTCCTCAGGACACCAATATCAGTCTACATGGTAGATAGAAGCTCAGGTGGTTTGGTAAACATAGCAAAATATGGTGAAGAATATGGGAAAGAAGAAGAGAAACCAATCAATGTTCTTTTTCATGGTTATGGTCACTATGACATCTTGGAGTCTTTCTCAGAACAGAGTCTGCAGAAAGTAAACATGTAGATGGATATGGTTTATAGAATAAATCACATCACATTATTGTAGAAAGAGTTCACAATTTGTGTGATGGAAACAGTTTGACCAGTCAGGAACACTTGTCAAGGTAGATAGGCTAAAGGCAGCGAAGGCTAGTCCAGCATCTGCTGCCAGCGGATGAGAAGTTAATTAGCGAGACCAGTTTCTTTAGAGATAAAGATTTGAATAAAGCCAGTTCTTCATTTTCTGGGATCAATTTTGTAGGTTCATGATCTATGTTTCAATTCATACACACATTTACTTTATACTTTTTGTTTTGTGGTGTTCTAGTTGGCTCATACATTCTACAAATGGTTAGCAATGTTTCTTTATCTCGTAATGTTCAGGAAAATGGAATCCCCCTTTTCGACTTAACATTGATCACTTAATATGTTTTCATCTAGTTGCTCTGTCTAGGTGAATGTTTCTTTTTATAAGCTTAATAATTGACAGGGTCAAAGGGGAATGGTGGTCAGCTTGTGAAGCTTTTCAAAGACTCCTCCATGTAGGAGTTCTATGCATTGCTTATGGTTGAGAATCCAAGTTAAATTCTGCTTATCTGTATACAGTGGCAGGTCAGTTTTGCAATGAGAATCGCTCATAGTGATGATTTATGAACGAACACAGTGATGAAGTGAAGTGGTTCTTTCCCCTTTGAGATATCTGTGCCAACTCCTGGAATGCTTTTTTTTTTTTTACTTGATTATCAGTATCTAATTGGCAGCTTTGATATTTTCAGATTTTTACTTGCTAATGTGTTATCACTTCACATTCTCACAGGCTGATCCAATGTACAATGAGGAAAAAATCATAAATGGTCATTTTCTGTTGGACACTTGAATTATTTATATTCAATATCTTCTAATACTTCGGTTACATCCATTATTAAATTACATGCTGTTCAATGTGGACTTCAGTGAGGGAGGAATTTATCGTTGATGATGTGAGATCTCTTATCTCTCCTAGATAGTTTTGACTTTTTAGTTTGTATCTTGGAGATATGTTGGACGTAGGTAAATTCTGAAAAAAAAAAAAAAAAAAAAAAAAAAAATTCATACTTGGGCGTGAAAATGAAACTGGCCATATGGTTGAGGGGTTAAGAGTGAATTTAATTCACAGAAGAAATGAAAAGTTGAGGACTGTGGAGTAAAAAAGAGGACTTGAATAGAGGATAGACGACTAGGAAGACAGATGGAACTCCTATGATGGGTTAAATTGAAAATTAGAAATCAATTCCCAACTAGGACTAAATTTGTTTTCTTTTTGTTAAGCGATTACGACAATTTATGTCATTAGAGGCAAAAGTCAGTAAATTACAAATAATGGTCACCCAAAAATGACACAATAGAAGACAACTACAGGCATAACAACAAAGGACATTACTTCGCTAACCAGCGTTGGTTAGCAAGTGCTGACCACAGCTATTAACAGATCGACACGTGTTCGTTAAATTTTTTTGTTTTTTAATGCTATTGAAATACTCAAATACCAGATGGAGAAGAAGAGTTGTTCTAGTAATGTCAAAAATCTTCTCCAAATATCCCTTTTCCTTCCAAACTGTAAATCATTCTGCAATATTCTTCAACTGCAAACCCGATTCATATGATATTCTTATTACTTTTCATAGAAATGTATATTTTGAAACTTATGCCTGGAGTAGTTGCTCAAGAATATGAAGTTGTAAAATTTAGCAGATTGTATAAGCACTACCAGTGCTAGTCCAAGGCTCTGCAAATTGTTGTTCTACTTGGTTAATCTCAATGTCCTGCTTTGTTTATTTTGACAGATTTTCATTGTTATTCCTAATCTTGCTACCCATATGGCCATATATATGCCTATATGGCCATTGGTGTATGGCCAACCTTCATGTTTCTGAAAGAATGGAAGATTGTGGACATAGTGGTGGGAGCAAAGAAAGAAGGAAGAAAAGTAACTGAAATCTAGCACCTTCATCTTGCTACCATATGGCCGCTGCTTCTTGCTCCATCTTCGTCGGGTTTAGAGTTGAATCGTACCGTAAACCGAACAAAAGTAATTGAAATCTAGTACCCATCGTCGAATTCGTATGGGTACGGAAGAAATCCAGTACTCATATTCGAAATCAATACCCATCGCTTCAAATCCCTATGAATTTTACTGAAGAATGCAGAAGGCAACCCAATTTGGAAGAGAGGGATTTCTGGATTTGGATGGAGCTCTTCTTGTCTGGTAATTCAATAGCTTTTTTTTTGAATGGACACATGTCAATGTGTTAGTGGTTGTGGTCAGCACTTGCTAACCAGGGCTGGTTAGCGAAGTAATGTCCAACAACAAAATGCCACTAAAGGACATATGAACCGTAGCTTATTTTATGCCTCGTTTGGTTTATGAAAATGAAAGTAATTTCTTTGACTTTTTATGGGATTTCCCAAGAACTTTCCATTCCGATGTTTGGTAACATGATGAAAATTATCAGAAAAATTGTTAAAAATTTTGTAAATAATGTAATAAAATAATGTGTTGTGAATAATAAATGTAAGAAAATAAGGGGGCAAGGTGATTCTTTTGGCGTTTGAAAGGAACCACTCTCCCCCTTATTTTCTCTTCCTTCAGGAAAGTGTTTCCTTAATCAAAGGAAAAATTTGACTTAGCGTGCTCTGCGAGGGTTACTTTCTAGGGTTCTAGAAAGCAAGTTTCCTCTACTATAGACATAGATATACTTAGCTGGAATTGCAGAGGGATCTGCAACGACACAATAAAGTGGGCACTGAAAGATTTAGTCTCTCATAATCGACCTCATTTCATCTTTCTTTGTGAGACAAAGATAAGCCGACTGACATATTTTTGTGATCTCCATTTGGCGTTAGGGTTTCCCACTCAAAGGAGGTTTTGAGTAATGGGCAAGGAGGGGGACTTGGTATGTTCTGGGCTGAGGATGTCAAGGTGTAGGTTCGTACCTTTTCGGCTCATCATATCGATCTGGAGGTTGGTGGTCGTCAAGATGAGCTGCTCTGGCGTCTGACGGGGTTCTATGGGTATGCATGTACGGCGGAAAGAGAGAGCTCATGGCAATTGTTGCGTGAGTTACGCAATTTGGATACATTGCCTTGGGTCGTAATAGGGGATTTCAACGAAATCCTGAACAACGATGAGAAGATAGATGGCCCTCTTAGGGCTGAACGACAGATGAAAGGATTCCGTGAAGCCTTGGGTTATGGAGATCTACTTGATTTAGGATTTCAAGGTGTTATGTCTACCTGGTAGAATTCGAAAACACAACTTTGGTTAGACAGGGCAGTTTGTACCCCGTGCTGGTTTGACATTTTTTGCCATGGTCGGGTGCGTCAACTTCCTCCGAGTGACTCGGATCACGTTCCAATTCTTCTGCAGGCAAGTTTTGTGCAGTTACCAAAGAGATCTCTTCACCACAGGTTCAAATTTGAGGCATATTGGCTTCAACATGGTGAGTGTGACGGTGTGGTGAAGAATGCTTGGTCTATTGATGTTGTGGGGTAGCCTATGTACTGTGTTTCTAAGAAGATTGAGCATACTCGTTTGTAGCTAGACAAATGGCGGAGGCAGACGTTTAAAGCAAGGTAACAACAAATGATGGGGGTGCGCACCCGACTTGAAAAGCTTCTGTATGTACCAATTTCAGCGGCTATTCAGATTGAAATGAAGGGTTTGATGGATAGGCTTCAATTGCTTCTATCACAAGAGGAATCTTTCTGGAGGCAACAATCAAAAATGACCTAGCTGAAGGAGGGGGACAGAAACAACAGTTATTTTCATAGAAAGGCAGCTAATCAGAAGCAGAAAAATATATTACAGGTTTGTATGATGAGAATGGAGTTTGGTGTGAGGAGGATAATGATCTGGAGAGAGTGGTTACATCTTATTTCACTAATATGTTCACAGCATCTGATATTGATTTTGAAGCAGTGGAGTCAACTCTAGAAGCTATATCACCTTGTGTTATGCAAGAGATGAATAAGCAGTTGGGTGCTCAATATTCACAGGCGGAGATAAGGGCTGGGTTGTTTCAAATGTTCCAAAATAAATCGCCTGGTCTGGATGGAATACCCCCTTGTTTTTCCAACACTATTGGGTGACTACTGCCACATATATAACAGAGGCAGTTCAGAACTTTCTACATACAGGTCATCTCATTCAACAAATTTATTTTACTCATATTTATCTGATTTTGAAAGTGAGTAATCTAGAACGGATGTCTGATTTATGTCCTATAGTGTTATGCAATGTGATTTATAAAATATGCTCCAAAGTTATTGCCAACATATTTCATCATCTTATCTTCATTGATTTCTCCATTTCAAAGCGCTTTTGTCCCTAGAAGATTAATTACTAATAATATTCTAGTGGCCAATGAGATAGCTCACTTTGTCATAATAAAAGGGATGGCAGTGATGGGTTTAAGGTGCTTAAGCTTTATCTAAGTAAAGCCTATGACATGATGGAATGGACCTTTCTTCGAAAGGTATTGGATAGATTCGGTTTTGCTGATGCTTGGATTGAGATGGTGATGCAATGTGTCTGCTCTGTTAGATACTCTTTTTTGGTGCGGGGGAAGCCTCGTGGTGTCATTATACCGAGTAGAGGTTTGAGGCAAGGAGACCCTTTGTCTCTGTACTTGTTTCTGTTTACCACTGAGACTTCTCTACTCTACTTTGTCAAAAATAAGAACTTGGACTACTGCCGGGTATTGATGTATGTGATGAAGCTCCTTCTGTGAACCATCTTTTGTTTGCGGATGATAGTATGCTTTATGCTCATGCCACCTTAGAAGATTGTTATTACATTCAGAATGTGATAGAAACCTATGGAAGAGCTTCGGGACAGCTGGTTAACTTTGATAAAAGTTCAGTGGTGTTTAACAAGAATGTTTCAATGACCATGCAGGACGAGGTTTCCAACTTGTTGGGGGTCGAGACTGTTGAATCTCATGAAAAGTATTTAGGGCTGCCTACTTATGTGGGGAGAAAGAAAACTGCCACTTTTCAGTAAAGGAAAATTTGACGAAGAAATTAACCAATTGGCAAGGAAAGCTTTTAAGTAGTGCAGCAAAGGATATCCTAATCAGAGTTGTGGCACAAGCACTACCAACCTATGCTATGAGTGTGTTTCAATTGAAGAAAAACTTTATGAAGATTTGGAGCAGATGAGTGCAAGATTTTGGTGGGGTAGTACTCTTGATAAAAGGAAGATTTACCAGAAAACTTGGAATGCTTTATGCAATCCAAAGGAGGAAGGTGGTCTTGGCTTTCGTAGTTTATCTAATTTTAATTCGGCAATGCTAGCTAAATAGGCTTAGCGTGTGATTACCAAACCTTCTTCGCTCATTGCTCGTTTTTCTAAAGAAAAATATTTTCCTATGAGATCATTTTGGACAGTTGAGTTGCATGCTTCACCATCTTATTCTTGGAGAAGTATTTTCTCCACAAGGGATTTGATAAAACAGAGTTCTTACTGGCAGATTGGGGATGGTTCAGCAGTGAACGCTTAGTCTGATTGTTGACTGCCTAGTCTTCCAGAGGGGAAACCAACTGTGAATGCCACGACTATGGTTGAAATAGAAAGCGTTTGTGATATGTTTTCCAGCCCCGGAGTTTGGAATTATGGTTTAATTAGAAGACTGTTTCCGATTGGGGAAGCTGAGGCTATTCTAAGTATCCCTCTTAGTTTGAGAATATTTGGTGAGAGATTGGTATGGCGGTTGGAGAGAGACGATAAGTACTTTGCTAAAACTGCTTACCGTCTTTCATTTGCTAATTCTACTACTAGAACTCCCTTTGAATTCTCAGTTGGTGTTGGTGTTGATTTTTGGAAGAAACTTTGGAAGGTGGTGACTCCCAACTCTGCAATAATTCATACTTGGAGAGTGTGTCTTAATATCCTGCCCTACATGGAGAGACTTGCTTCACGTAGAGTGCTTATGGCTTCATAGGCTTGTGTTCTATGTGAAAATGCTATTGAAACAATATTGCATATTTGCCACGATTGCCCTTTCACAAAACATATTTTGCAATCCAATGGAGTGCTTCTTGGGGATTGCTACAGTCCTCAAGCAGTTGTGTGTGAGTTGTTGGACTGGTTGTGTCTCTGCACTAAGGAATTGTCATTGCAAAGTTTAGGAGAACTAGTGTACTTGTTGTGGGGAATTTGGAAGGAACAAAACTCTAGAGTATGGGATAATAAGAATTGCCATTCTTGTGATGTGTTGCTCAAGATTACTGCCCGTCTACAAGAATTTCAGTTTAACTTTGCCAAGCCGGCTGGCCGATGGAACTGGCAGGTCAAGGTTAGTTTGGTGGCCTGCTCCCTCACCTGGTACGTACAAAATCAATTTTGATGGTTCCTTCAATCATGTTTCTAGGAAAGGTAGTGTGGGTTTTATTGTGCATGTTCCTGTGGAAATATGATTTCTGGTGGAGGTAAATCCTTATCTGGTTTGCTTTGTTCAGAGCATGCAAAAGTCATACCCTGCAAGATGGTTACTGAGTTTGTGGTGTAAGTACACTTGGCATGCTGCAATTCAGCCTAGGAAAAATATTACAACGTGGAAAATTCTGCTAAACAAGATTCCTACTGATGATTTCCTTCAAAAACGTGGCACTAGTCTATGCTCACGGTGCTTATTTTGTAGTAATAGTCTGGAAACCACACAGCACCTCTTCCTTACATGTGCTATTGCTGCGGCGCTTTGGGATTGGCTTATGCAATTATTTAGGTTACATCCTCCTCCAGGTGAGTCCCTACATGAATTATTCCAAGATCATTTCCTTTCTTCTCTTACTAGTTACTCAAAATTACTGTGGTACATGTCGGTGTGTAATTTTCTATGGTACCTCTGGCAAGAAAGGAATAAAAGGAAGTTTGACAATGGAGAAATCAGTCCTGTCAGATTAAAGCAATTCTTTGTATTATCTCTAAGAGAATCTGCAGTCTTGGCTTTTGCATCTTCTTCCACAACCTCGTCAGTACTCCCCATCTTTTCTTTCTTGGGCCTATCTCCTTTGCTATCTTCTGCGCCTAGGTACATCCCAGTGGTATGGAACCCTCCACCAGTAGGCTGGTTCAAAGCGAACTCAGATGGTTCCTTTCATGATACTGACCATGCTGGATATGGTGGAGTTTTTAGAAACAGCGATGCAACATTCTTGGGTGCCTTCTCTTGTAAAGCAGCTGTCTCTTAGGCTATTGATGTTGAGATACTGGCAGTTATTGAGGTAATTAAGGTGGCTCGTGAAAGGAACTGGTTTCCTTTGTGGATTGAGACAGTTCCATGTTGGTTTTGCATTATTTCAGTCATCCTAGCATGGTCCCATGGCGTCTCCGCACCCGTTGGAAGAATTGCATGAACTCTTTTGCCCAACAGCAGGTTCATATCTCTCATACATATAGGGAAGGAAATCGTGTTGCTGATAAGCTTGCAAATTATGGTGCCATGAATATTGGTACACATTGGTGGAGCATAATTCCCCAATTTTTAATTAGTTCTTTTGGTCATGATTTCACTGCTAGAACAGATTACCGGTTTGCTTAAACGGTTTGTTATTTTCTTATTCAAGTTAGCGAGTCCCCTAGTGCAGTACCTTAATATTTGTAGCTTTTCTTTTTTGAGGTGGTTTGTAGCTTTTCTTTTTTGAGGTGGTTTCGGCCTAGTCCCCCTCCTCATGTACTTTGGCCTTTCGGCTACCTTTTATTAATAAGATTTCTAGCGAGGGAAGGGCGGTGGGCCCCCGGTTGTAGTGGTCCCCTTCGGGGTTGTGTGGGTGCTTAGGCACCCCTTTCAGACCATTGCAGAGGAGCTAATATCGCCTAATCCTCGTTAGTTAAAAAAAAAAAAAAAAAAAAAAAGCTTTCTTGCCTGCAGTTTTAGAAATAGATTCTATGTTAGTTCATAATTAGCTTAATAAGCCTCTGGTGGCTAATACATCATTGCTGGGAAGAATCTATGAAGATTTGGGATTGATTCTCTAAGTCCAGTCCAATTTGAGGATTACTCACACTCGACGAAGTGCCAATACGGCAGCTTGATGGCTGCATATGCAAGTTCACTAGCTCAGGAATGTTTTTATTTTTCAACTTCTTCTTTCTTAATTGCTACAATTGCAGCAGATAGTTGTAATTTGTAATTTTTATATTTTCAATAAAGCTTGACCTCTTCTACCTCAAAAAAAAAAAGAAAAAAAAAAGTATTTCCTTTCCTTTTGTGTATCCCAAACACAAGAAATGCGAACAAGTTTCTTTTCCTAATGCTTACTTTCCGCGAACCAAAAGTGCCTCAAGATCGTATGTACGTTCTTTACGATCATGTCTCTACGACTTAAGTTACTCCATAAAATTTTTATTAAGGCAATTATTCAAACGATGAATTTCTCTCTTGCCCTGGAAGTCGATAACTCCACAACAATTGCTTTTCAAGCATACTCCAACATGTTGAAGGGTTCGACACCCAAACATCTAGCAACATATATATCATATGTAAAAATATTAAAACATTCAAAAACATAAGTTCTTTGAAAACTTTCAAAAACCTAAGATTTGCCCGTCGTAACATATATTAGTCAATATATAAACTTAAATACTTAAATATATTAAGATTTGCCCATCCTATCTAATATAGTCAGCCCAGTACTATTTGGTCTAGTGGCATAAGTCTCCTCTTTGTAAGTGGGAGGTCATGAGTTCGACTTACAAAAAACTAGTTGTTGATATGATAAAAAAAAAACTAATATAGTCATTGCATCAGGGAAAAACAGTAAAAAAAAGTATGATAAGAAGTAAATAATTCTACTATAATTATTTTTATGTGAAAGCACATAAAATTTGATTGCTAGGTAAGGATAAAATTTTAAGCCATGTCTCGTGATGTTTTCAAGATCCGAAACGAGTATGGGAGCTTAATTAGAAAAATATTTGTCAAAAAATAAAAGAACTAAACACGAGTCTAGTAAAAATATATACAAAACAAAATAAACCATGAGAAAAAGAAAAAGAAAAACTAAACAACAGAACAACTGTCGTTGAGGTCATTATCTAGTTGTTGAGGCTGTTGGTCTATCAGTGATGTCAGCATTTGGTCGTTGAGGTCGTCTGTCAATCGGTGAAGTCATCGGTCATTAGGGTGATTAGTGAGGTGGCCAATGCATGGTGACGTCATTGGTGGTTCGACAGGTCGGTGAGGTCAGGGGTCGGTTGTTGAGGTTTCTTGTGGGTCGATAATTGAGGTCGCTTGTGGGTTGGTCAATGAGGTCTCCGGTAGGTTGGGGAGGTTGTCAGTCGGTTGATGGGGTGAGAATATTACTGTATGAAAAGTATCTGTTTTTTTATTTTTATTTTTTATAATCTTTTGTTCCAAAAACATCTAAAATAATGATTGGTAAAAAAATAATTGATTTTGTCTTTCGATTTTTTTTTGTTGCTAAAAATGCTCTCTTTTATGACTCTTGCAAGAGAAGTTTTTATGCGGCGGTTGGTTTAGACTAGTGACAACTCTGTTCCTTTGACAGAGAATAGGGTTCCTTCTTTCTCTCGTCTAATTTGTGGTGGTGACGGCGGGCTTGCTCATCGATATTCCCTAAACATAGGCTTTTGCCTTTTTCTCCTTGCTATTGTCGTTGGTTGTGATGGCAGTGTTGGAACTATGGCCAATTAGATCTTGGATCAGAGTTGGCTTGAAACAAGGGCGGGGATCGATACGCCATGTAGTTGTGGCTGGATTGATGGCAACGACAGTTTGTTTGGCATTCAGCCGTCATACCCTTAAATGGCTGTGATGGAGGTCAGAAGGCCGGCTTAGGGCTGGTTTTGACAGGACCTGCCCCGGATTTCATCCTAAAATCCAAGGTGGCCCTGCGGGGCCCAACTTAGGAATAACTCTACCGAAAATTCGGTAGAGTCACCTCTAAAGACGAGCTACCCAAAACCTGTAGAAAACAATACACTTCTAAAATCAAACACCATCCTCAACTCCTGGAGCCACCTTGCTTCCCGTTTCACAACAAACTCCACAACACAACACAAGTCTCAACTTAAGAACATTTAGCCACTAGGTGATCAGAGCAATCTAATATACAAGGTAAACCAGAAAATAAATTAGAAAGGTAAAGGATCGATAAGTCCTACAATCCGGAAGCAGCGACAGCTGTGCCTCAACTCCATGTATGCCCGACCTCAACTAATCTAGCCTGCAAATTGGGCATTTGAAACAGAAGGGCTCATGGTAAAAGCATTTAAAAACTGTTAGAGTGAGTGGACGAAAAATAAGTAATCTCGAAGGAAAACAAATATAAGATTTAATGCTTTCCCAAATTATTCTCTTAAAAACCAAGCATGTAGTAAAGTCTTGAAAATACTCTTAATCCCCATCTTTACTGAAATCTCAATCACGTACTGTAGAACATCTCGAAAACTGTCTCGATACCTCTTTAAAATATCATAAGTACCTCAAAATTATTAAGAAATCTCGGAAATCTCGTAGTACACTCATCTCGTAACACTCTTGAAATCTCAATAAATACTCATTGGAAAAATAGGCGATGACTAGAGGGAATTGCTGACTAGTCATCTCATGTCACTTGGAGAGGACTATTGACCAGAAACGCATCGAAGGGGACTGCCGACCAGACGAGGAGGTGATAGCTAGAGGGTACGGCCGACTAACTACCTCGTTCTATCTAGAGGGGACTGCTGACTAGATGACGCATCGGAGGGTACTGCCGACGGGAATATTCTGGAGGGTACTACCGACCAGACTATTACCTAGAGGGGACTGTCAACCAGGTAATGCATGCATGCGCTAACATAATTGCCTCCTCGAATAACTGAACTCAATCTCGAGAAATCGATCATACTTAAATACTCGAAAATTCTTGATTCTCATAATATTTCCTCAATCAATCACTTTCCGAAAACTACTTCTCAATAATTCTCATAACTCGAAAATCAATAAATGCTTTTGAAAAAGGGAACTCAAAATTAATTCCGTAAATCCTTAGTAAATCACCGGAAGGATATTTCAATAAATCTCGATAAATCAAATAATGAAATATTATCAACATACCACTAAATATAATTTAGGAGGTTCAGATAACGCAACAATTAAAGAAAATCATTATATCGTAAGATCATATACTAAATTTCAACCGGAACATAATAAAATAAATAAAATAGTGCATGCATAATTATTTAAAATCAAATGTCCACTCACATATTGCGGCTATGACCGTCGTCCAACTACTTCTTCCTCAAACTCGAATTACCCGTCGTCCTGAACAAATCAATATACTAAATAATTGTATGTTTCTCAAGAATCGGAACTAAATTTACAATAATAAATTCGAAACCCTAAAACCGATAAATCATCGGATGCTTGAAAGCATAATGGAACGAGCCCAAACTTCATACGTTATATCGACTCAATAATTATAACAACTTATAGAAATCTAGGGTCGATCCAATGGTCGGATCTTCTCAAATCAAAACCCGAACTTCCCGAAACTTTGGAAATTCCTGTCATTCCCAAAATATGCACTAATCGATTGATGCGCTGAAAATGAGTGTCAATTTTATAAGTGACTGTTGCGGAGGTAGCTATGCAGAGAAGCTCAATGGCATCACTATGTCTCTTCGGAGGTTGGCTTTGATGCTAGGGATGGATGGGCTGATGCACGTGATCGAGATCTTGGAGTTAACAAGGAGATCCAAGGACTATGATGATGACGACAGAAAACAATTGAACAATGTGCTGAGGATGGTGGAAAATCTGGCGAAACAAGTAAATGATGTCTCGATGAAGTTGGAGAAGGCAGAAGAGAGGGCTAATGAAATAAGAGCTCTGTTAGCTGGTGATACGCTCACAATGAGTGTCAATTTAAACCCTGCATCGAATTGTAGTATGAGTAAGTAGGGTATCGTTCTAAACCGGGGATTGGGGTATACTTCTTGTCAAAAACGTTAAACAAATTAGTATTATTCACAAAGTATAAAACAAAATATATTTACAGAATTACAAGATAGGGGATTTCGAAAGTTGTATCTAAATCTAACTAAACTAACTACAATGATCAATCAACCATGAATCAAGATAGAAGATGGACGGATAAGATGCAAGATGTAGTTATCAACCATTAACATGAAAACAGAATATCAAATCATAAATCACGAATCAACATATGATGAAGATAGAAATCAATCAAGAACAGAGATGAACGCATACAAAGTTCTTATTACTTCCCTTAATTAGATTAACTAGATGAACGCACCATAATTAACCCTATTAAACATGCAATGCTAGTCATAGAACGCTACTCACTAACAAAACATATTTAACGCATAAAAGATCAATGAAAGTTTGATTGATTTAAGCAAAGACAACAAGTTAGAACGCTAATCTTATCATGCAAAGATTATTGTTGATTTACCTAAGGAATTATAGGTTTTCCACTTTAATTAATTAAGACCTAGAACGCTAGCATATCTTAATTTGGATTCAATTACATGCAAACCCTAATTGTTTCGAACCAACTATGATAAACACACATAAAAGGTGGGATTGAAGCACAAAATCAACAAACAATCATCATCACATAGAGAAATCGCAAATTATTATATGAAAATCCTAAAACATTTATCATGCTTCATGGTTATAGAAAACTAAACATCAAAACATGCTCTTTATTCTAACAAAAAAGTCGAAACATCCAATTAAAACAAAATCCAAGAACGCAAGTGAAATTGTTTACAAGGTTACAAGAACATAAAACTGAAAACAAAAGAATAGAGGTCATGGTTACACTTTTAAAGAAACCTCAAGAACGCAAGAAGGTCTTCAAAGGTGGTGGAGGATGATGAGGCTCACGGAAAGGAGGTGATGAATGGAGGATGAACTTGCTTCACGGCTTCAAGTCTTGAACAATTGGAGAGGTACCGAAATTTTGAGAGTAAAGGGAAGGAATTGCGTTTTGATTCTGGTTTGATGATATTTTTTGAGTTGTAGAAGTGGTGGACGTGTGTGGAGGGAGAGAGATGGCTGAATGGACTGAAGGAAGATATCAAAAACGTCCAACATAGGTGTGTATATATAGAGGAAGCTTTAGACATCAAACCCTAGCTCTCCGTCTTCAATTCTGATTCTCCTTCCTTCTTTGTGTTGATGTAGATTTCTTTTTGAATTTTCTCATTGGTCCACATTATCATGGCTGCAATATATCCTCAAAATCAGATCAAATATGGAGTAGAAAGCTTCCCAAACTCGTCCCAAAAGATATTCACATCCGAAACTCTCTTTATTTGCACAAAACCGATTTCCCGGCAGATTGACCTCCGTGCACTAAATTGGCCATAACTTCTTCTAAAAAATTGATATTGACGAATCGTAAAAATCTTTGGAAACTAGACATCCGTAGCTTTCCAACCATAAAAACATCGCAATTTATTTCGTTATGAGATGTCCTCAGGGCTCTATCGAAGTTGACTGATCTGCACAAGCAGATTCCTAAAAACTCTCCCTTTTTGGGATTTCCGAAATCTTCTTGCATATTGTTTATTTTTCACTGCAAAAACCAACTAGAATCGATTTAGGATTCTTCCAAGACGTCAAGAAGGGTCTAGAAACTCATGTGCAAGTCACATGCTTCAATCTTTGGGCCAAGCTTCTCAATTGGACAATTTCAAAGCCCATTCCTTCAATTGCCTAAATTTCTTGTGCATTCTAGAATATTCTTGAGCAATCTTGAGTCATCTTGAAGCCACATCATCTGCTAGCACCACCAGGACTCCTAGTGTCATCAGGTTTCCTAGTCCAACTGGGACTCTGTCATTTCTTCATTTCCAAGCACATTTTTCCGAGCTCACTCCTAGTTGCATTAGGATTCCTACTTCAACTGGGATTCCTTCTCCTGGTAGGATTAGGAAAGCTTCATTTCTCCATTTCTTTTCTCATTTCTGCGCCTCATTTCCTCCTTGCCTTCATTTCCTTCATTTCTTGCTCTTCTTAGCTCATTTCTTGCGTTTGGAGCTCAAATGTAACTAATTACAACAAAGTAAGTTAGAAATGATAGTGTTAAGGAAATAACTAAATAAAATGTAGAGAGAAATGCACTAAAAACATAGAAAATATACGTCCGATCATCGATACAAAGTTCATATCTACACGCTCGTAACGATATGCTCGACCTAACAAACCAAAACAGGACACCAGGAACAGCCGGACGCGCCCCCACGCCCCGCCCGTTCCAACCCCGAATTGGATCACCAAAATTCTTCAACATGATCATCTCAACATTCTCAACAACTTTCCCAACTTTGACAAAGCTCAATTTCAAGTATATTTATCGGAATTTACCTCGAAAGCCCTAGATTTCTTCTCGCCATCGATTCGCCGTACTCTGGCAAAATTGGAGTTACCCACTGGTTGGGCTCGAACCATGAAGAAGAGAGTTTCATGGTGTGGGTGGTGGCGCAGCCTGAGGTGGCCTGAAAATGGAGATTTGGCCAGAAAACCAAAATTGACGTCGCCAGAGTTTTTGCTTACTGCGCCGCCCACCTCCGTAATCGTAGAACGCCGCCACCACCAATAGGAAGAGGAAGGGAAGGTGGTCCAGATGGGACCGGTTACACGGCCAGGCACTGGCGGATCCAATCACAGACTAGGACGGGCTCAAGCCCGTCCGAGATTTTGAAGCCAAAAAAAAATATTAGATGTATGTTCATAGAAAGTTCATCTTTTTCTCATCTTGTTATTGTTGCTGTTGATGTATGGTTTTCAAAAGACTTCGTTAGAAAGAAGAAAACCCAGAAGGAAGTATCCAACTTCATTAGCCCTCTATAGAATTTGACATACAACACTCTATAAGTTAGTTATTTCCAGCTGAATTTGAGAAAGGCAGAGACCCTAGAATTTTGATCTGGGTTTGTGTTTGGTGCTTTTATGAAAAATTGGAATTGGGTTTTGATCAGAAGAGAAGGAGCTGGTGGAATTGGTGTTGTTTGGTGAATGGAAAAATGGATTTCTGGCCAGAATTTCTTGCAAGCAGTTGGGGCGAAGAATTTGTGGCAGGAGGATGTGGAGGCATTGCTAGTATAATATCTGGTTATCCACTTGACAGTCTATGTATGATCTTGTGCAGGATGGAAGTACTATATATATATATATATATATATATATATAATTTTTTTTTTTTTGGTTTAAGAAATCCAAGCCTGCCCAAGACTTCAATCCTGGATCCGCCACTGCGGCCAGGGGTGGCCGGAATCGTTGTCGGCGAGGCGTGGAAGCTTTCGTCGGTTTCTCTCTCTAGGACTCTCTCTCTCTCTCCCAAAACGGAAACCCCCGAAAATCCTCAGTTTCCCCTTCAGGAAACACCCCATATACCTCAATGAGTTCCCAAAATTACAAAATTGCCACTACGTTTAAACCTTTATAACTTCTTCGTTACCACTCCAATTTTCACGTGCCGCATGTCCACGAAGTCGGTTTAACGTGCTCTACAGCTTTCTAAAAGGAAGTTTTCTCGAAAAGTGTATGAAACAAAAAGTCAACATTTTGACCCATTAAAAGTTCAAAACGAAATCAAAAGTAAAAATAATTATCGTTTAACGTCCAAATGACTAGTAAACAGGTAAATTTGGGTATAGTGCATAACAGGTTTGGCCTCAGATTGGAGGTTCTCATGTAAGGAGAATCGGAGAGATCTCCCTTTTTTCTGGAACAGCCGGGATTGATAGCAGTGGGTTGCTGGTTCTGCCTGTGATGCCGGCGGAAAAACTATGCTCCAGGACGGATTCTTCGGTGAATATATTGGTCTTGGTCATGGTTTGCATTAGCTTTGGTAGTGGTGAAGGCGGCGTGGCCGCTGGCGGCACTTTTGACGACGATAAAGGTAGCTCAGATGTTGGCGGTGGCGAGTCGTACGTTGGTGGCAGCAGAGGTGGTGCTCCTAGGGCTTGCTCTAGGAGCTTTTGTTGGGTCTGGGCTCAGTTGGGCTTGGTCCAGGTCTTCTAGGGTTTCTCTTTTTTGGGCCTTGGCAGTGTGGGCCTGGTTTGACTGGGTTCATAGAACTATTACTTTTTATTTTTGAAGATAGTATTGGGTTTGTTTCATTTTTCACGAAATAATGATGGCCTATTTTTTTTATTTTTTATTTTTCTTTTAATATTATTTTTTCAAAGAAGATATTGCAAAAATCTAGTAACTCTGTTGAACCTTTTAATCTCATACTTCTTAGTACTAGGTTTTTATTAGAATAAAAGTGCATTTCTAAAAGGTGAGTGTACTAGGAGTATGCTGGGTTCCTATTCTGTTTTAGAGTAGGTTTTTAGGGTGCTCTAAGAAACGATTCTTTCTGTCAACCCCTTAGGAGCGTTTTGTTTTTGTATTGCTTGCTGAACTTCAATGAAATGACTTACCTTTTCCCTTCAAAAAAAAAAAAAATTAAATAACACCTAAAATAAAATTGTTGTTTTACAAAGGGAAGTGAAATTCACACTCCCCATTTTACAATCCACACTCCATTTTTTTTTAGTAACTTAAATTTTGTTTTAAGTCTTTGTATAAGAAACTCAACCAAAAAAGGAAAAAATGAGTTAGGGTAGGGAGAATGAATTTCATTCACTTTTACAAAATGTAAACAAAAAGTTATATCTGGCATTTTTCATTTTTTTTCATTTATTTTTTGAAAACAACCTATATAAAAAAAAAAAAAAAAAACAATCAACCAAACGCGTTTTTCATTTGCTTTCGTATTTAAAAACAAAAAAACTCTATCAATATATTACGTGCCCTTAACTCCAAAACTTGAAAGCAGAGTTAGAACAACTTGAACAATACTCATCTCATCTCTTCTAGTCATACTTGATGCAGACCCTGTTTCTAAATAACACTTGAGATTAACAACAATGACATTGTCATTAACCATTGGCCTGCTAAAGCCGACTTCGTAGCATCCATCTTTCTCTGCATCTCGATAATTGAAATTACATAAATCCCACGTAATTTTATTATTTAATATCAGTAACCCTTCAATTACATAAATCTTGTGGTAAAATCCATATTTATTCTTATTGCTTCTTTGCACAGTATATTTCCGGTACATATAAACATACTATCCCTGCATTTTCCTACAGTACTTGACCACAAAGAAATAACTTAATTTGAACCCACAAAAGAATGACCGGCCTATAAAACACCTAAAACTTGAATCAAAAGCTCCCCAATATTAAAAATATATATATATATATATATATATATATATATATATATATATATATATATAAATCATCTTTCACTTGACACTCTTGAATCAATTTTTCGCAACGAGTTCAGCTATGAGCTAGGGACGAAGGTGCCAACATAACCAACCCCGGCGATGAAGAATGCAATGGATTGGAGGAAAAGGTAGATGAAGAAGCGGTTCTTTCCATAAGCAAGATCATAGCACCCACAGAAGAAGAGGTAGAGTCCAACAATGAGCTCAAGCAAATGGAGTCTGTTCATAGGCAACCAAGAGATCAGAAAATGTAAACATCAAATTCTATATTTTCAAAGCAGATGTAGCTGTGTTACATTACATGGCAATGCTTTTCTCTTCTAACTTTAATTAAGCACAATAGAAATGAAGAGGGATCAAATTAAGTTGATTCTTGAGCATACAATTAAGAGTAAGCTTCCTTTAATTTTCTGTTTTAAAGGTAAACCTTTGCAAAGGAAGATTTGACTTTCTTTTTAGAAAAAAAAAGGTTAGGCTGTCAATTAGAAAATATCCTACACCGCAAAAGAAGCTTGGTTTTATCTTTTTTGGAAGAGAAAAAAAGAATTTACAGTGCTTTCTTTAGCATGAAGACTGTAAACATGAATGCCAGTACAGTATTTCATTATTAACATATTTGGCCATTATGATGAAGACTACTTTTGCATTCAAACTATGAGAAGTATTTAAGATATTGATTTTATATTTTCCAGAAAACAGGACAGGAATGACCGGCAAAAGAGCTATACCTTTCTCCGATCCTTAGTCGAGGTTTCCTGTGAGCTTTTGCAGCTGATTTTGTCTTGAGAGCATCTCCCAATTTCTCGGTGACGACCCATTCATTTACTCTCCCTGCTTCAAACAGGCCTATAAATGTTGCCTTAGTCCGGTGCAGGGACATTACATTCTCAAAGAGAATCCAGAAAATCAATAGGTGGAGTGATCTGTAAGATTGTACAAACTTCGAAAGTATTAATAATGAATTGAGTAAATACAAAACAAAAGGTTTAATGCAGTTGTTAAAAAGAAAGAAACTTGGTTGCCAAAAGATAGAATATGATTAAGGGGAGTGTAAGAGACCTAGGAGTTCCAACTGCATTGAGGAGAGTAATGGTAGAAGGAATGTATACAGCACCCCAAATGGGAACTTGAACTTCAGGAACCAAAACCGTTGTTGGTAAAATAACACAGTAGAAGACAAAGGTGACAATATGCGCTACGATTTTGCGAACAAAGAAGAAGCTGTAGATCACATGAAACTTCTTCAATGGGGACACCTTCTGCAATATACAATAAGGTAGTATTCAGAAGTATGGAACTAGTAATGATTCCAAGACATATGCCTTCTCAATTATGGCTTCGTTGTGGTTTTAACATTTAAATTTAGGCAGAAACTAACACCATGCTTCAGCAATACCTTGTTTCTTAAAATCTCCATTACCATCTTCCGGAAGAGATTAGCCGGACCACAAGACCATCGGTGCTGCTGATAACGGTAGGCTTTGAAAGTACTGGGCAATTCATTTTTCACCTGAAATTTACAAGGTATTAAACTATTAATATTGGATCAAATCTGAAATAGAGTAAAGTTAAAATAACACAGAGCAGGCGAAGTCCATTGGAAAAGGTGAGTATCAGTCACTCTACTTAGATAGGTTGGTAAGAAGTTTATATTCTCATTCCCAACTATCGTATTCGTATCTCATCCACAGTATTTGAACAAGCATCCATAGCTATTTCCACCAAAAAGAAAAAGGACCATATGGGATTTTCCAGATCAAGTAAACTGAATAATTTTATGTCTACAAGGTGATTTATGAACACCCACAAACATACAATAGTTAACCCAGAAATTGGCTTTAGGTAGTAATTCTCACTTTTAAGCTTCAGAAGCTAAATCTTGCTGATACTCTATTGATAATTTCACAAGAATGTTACCATTTTTACACTGGATTACCTTGAGGTCAGAAATATAGACGAACTTCCAGCCTCTAAGACTAGCTCGTACAGCTAAATCCATATCCTCCACTGTTGTGCGGTCCTTCCATCCTCCAGCCTCATTGAGGGCCGTGATTCTCCACACTCCAGCTGTGCCTGCATAACATTCTCCAATGTTATATCATTAATTAAAGATAACTGGACCTATATTGATGTGACCAATTTTTCATATATATGATATACCATTGAAACCAAAGAAGGCATGAGTCGCAGACCCAACTTCCTGCTCCACTGTGAAATGGTAATCTAGAGACATCTCTTGCATTCTGGTCATCAGGCACTCATCAGCATTTACTGTGATACAACCGAGAAACCATTATCAGATCATACCCTTGTGTTTAGACTATATATTGTCATTGCACAGTAAAGATTTATTGTCACACGTTAGACAAAGTCCCAATAAATCTAAAAAGTAAAGCCATTTGTGTGAAAGCCCTGCAACTGGACAAGTGCCCCATTAATCTGGAATTGAGCTCTCTCCAACATAGACTGTGATGTAGCTAATTCACATATGTGAACTAAACTGTTCTTCTATCTAACCATCATGCTTAAATTTAAGTAGCATTGTCAAAGAATTCATAGCAACTACAGCGGCCGCTACAAATTTTCATCCAAAATACAAAGCATCACATCCTTTTGTAGGCAAAAAATGTAAAAGTCTAAGAGCTATGAAGGGATTGAACATAAAACAGGGATCAATAAGATTACCATATTTCCAGCGAGCTTGGACAAGAGCAATGTCAGGGTTGTGGAGGAGAAATGGGATTGTGCGCCACAGAAAATCGGGCTCAGGTTGGAAGTCGGCATCAAAAATGGCGACGTAGTCACACTGTTTGACGTAAGAGTGCTTCATTCCCTCTTTGAGAGCCCCTGCTTTGTACCCTTTTCTGTTGTCTCTGACCTCGTACTTTATGTTTATTCCTTTGCTTGCCCATCTCTGCACTTCTACTTCCACCAAATCCTGTTGTTGTTTTTGTTCAAATTTAGGACAAAACCCACATCACAATTTGAAACATCGGTTTGCGCTAATTGGGTAAAAAGGACAAACTTGGTGGATTCTGGTGAGATAATAGTTTCATTGGACTTTTACCCAGAAAGGAATGCTCAGCCAGAGGTACAATTACAACTGATTTTCAAGGACTTACACTTCTACTTTTGGGTTTAATGGTAAAGTTTCTCTTGGATGTTGACGGTCTAAATGTTCGAAAACCAAGCCAAGCATGATGATTCCTATAGTTATGTCATATTCGAATGTTTTTTTTTTTTTTTCTCTCTCTCTCTCTCTTCCCAAATTTAATGAACAAAAACCTTATAACATCACACACAACATTTTGAGGAAAAAAATAAATCAAGTAATAATTACAATATTATGTTACCGGATTATCGATATTAATCACATAACTTTTGTTCTAAATATAATATGGTACACTAATTAAAATATCATATAGGTACTACGTTGTACCTCAATTTTTATTGTATCGGTGATTTATTGTGTGGAGGACCATTCCGAAAATATTTGTACTTGATTTTGACTAAACTATTGTGTTTACCCTTTTTTAGAGGAATGAATAAAGTCCTTAATTTAAAAACCATGGCCCCCCATAGTGTCAACTACAAAATCTCAATATAATATAGCATTTGATAGATCAGTTTGAAGTTTGAACCTTAATGAGTGGGTCAGTTGAATCATCAAGAACTTGAACTACGATCCTATCAGAAGGCCATGAAAGCCCACATGCAGCTCCAATAGAAAGTTGATAAACCTGCATATATATTAACCACCACAATGCACTCAAAACACTAAAACCGTATAAATCAAGAGAGATTATTCAGAGCACCGCCGTGCACTTGCACCAACGAGAGATTATTCAGAGCACCGCCGTGCACTTGCACCAACATAAATGAATGGTTAGATTGCATTAAATACACTTTTTGTTTATTAAAAATAAAGTTGATAATAAATATCAAGGATTGAGATTATTTTATAAGGGTTGGGTCACTTGCACCGTCGGTGCATAGGATAATTTCCATGCACCAACATAAATCAATGGTTAGATTGCATTAAATACACTTTTTGTTTATTAAAAATAAAGTTGATAATAAATATCAAGGGTTGAGATTATTTTATAAGGGTTGGGTCACTTGCACCGTCGGTGCATAGAATAATTTCCAATAAATCAAGTCCAAAAAGAAGAAGAAAAAAGAAAAGTTAATAACAAGGGGGAGGATTAATTGCCAGTACCTCTTTTTCATTGTACATTGGAATTTGCACAAGAACCATAGGGTAAGCAGAATTGCCAAGCTCCACATCATCCTTAATTGCCTCCCATTTCCAACGCTTCTCAGGTCTTCTTCTGAAAACCTTGACCAACATTATGACAATTCCCATGTACACCTTCTCCACAAAGAGCAACACAGACATCCCCAAGGACACCGCCACCAAAACTCGCAACAGCGGCACGATCAGTGGTGCTTTCGCCAGCTGCAAAACCAGCCCGAGCGCGTCCATTTTTGTCACTAGTTAAGTGGTGCAGAGAGTAAAGAGGGAGGCGATGAATGGAAGCAGAGTTGGAGGGAGAGGACTGAGAGAGCTAGGAGAAGTGCTCTAAATGGTTGCTTGGGTTGGTTGGTTATATAAGAAGGGTGCTGCAGGCTTGCGAAAAGAACACGGCTTGTTCTTTTCGTTTTTTGTCACTGCTTTTTGGATCTAGCTTGCAGCTTATTTTGCTTCTGAGTTACTTCAAGCTAGCTAATGCGGGAGAGCTGGAATGTCAGTGATGAACAAGATCGAAAATCCCAAAACAAGGCAGATTCAGAGACGTACGCTTTCTTTCTTTGAACTGTTTAAAGAGAATGACAGACTAAACTGTGATCTGGGTCTCTCTCTCTTCACTAATGGCTACTTATCTCGAGGCTGAGGCAGCTTGGTGTTTGAGAATACAAATAACAAATATAGCGGGGAAATGGTGAGTGTATATATAGCTATTAAGGAAAATGATTGTTTACCTCAATTAAGAGGATTCAAATTTGCTCACCACTACATCTTGATTAGTG